>NC_142010.1:25632139-25744639 GCF_049901735.1 Notechis scutatus | reverse complement strand
ATTCATTTTGAGTATGTCTACTACAAATAATAAACTAAAGATCTCCATTATCAATATCCAAAGGCTAGTTATGTATATTCTCTCTATTGTTTGGATTTATTTTTTTAAAAATGTAGAAGAGGAGTAGGGATCTGAAAAAGTAAAATGGAAACCTCCCCTCAGTTGTTTGAAAAACACACTACTCGAGTTGCAGATCAGTGGTGGGATTCAATTTTTTTTTTACTACCGGTTCTGTGGGCATGGCTTGGTGGGCATGGCAGGGGAAGGATACTGTAAAATCTCCAGTCAGAGGCGGTATTTGCTGGTTTTCCGAACTACTCAAAATTTCCACTACCGGTTCTCCAGAACTGGTCAGAACCTGCTGAATGCCGCCTCTGTTGCAGATGTGTGCTGCATTTGCACTCTAGCATGTTTTAACACACTTCTTCCTGAAGGGACATAATAATAGTAGAATAGGTAGAATTAAAGGTAAAGGTTCCCCTGCCTAGTACATACGTGCTATGTACTAGAGTCGTTTCTGACTCTAGGAGGCAGTGCTCATCTCCGTTTCAAAGCCAAGGAGCCAGTGCTGTCCGAAGACGTCTCCGTGGTCAAGTGGCTGGCATGACTAAATGCCGAAGGCGCACGGAATGCTGTTACCTTCCCACCAAAGTGGTCCCTATTTTTCTACTTGCATTTTTTACATGCTTTGGAACTGCTAGGTTGGCAGAAGCTGGGACAAGTAACGGGAGCTCACTCCGTTACATGGTGCTAGGGATTTGAACCGCCGAACTGTCGACCTTTCTGATCGACAAGCTCAGCATCTTAGCCACTGAGCCACCATGTCCCCTTTGAGCCAAAGCATCCCCTTAGGTAGAATTAGTGGGGCATAATAATAGAATCAGTAGAACTTGCTATTTCGCCTCTGTAAGAATTGCTTTGCTCCTGTAAGAATTAGAATAGCCTCTGCCATTTGCTTCTACCAGTGATCTAACTCCTGCTATCTTGTTTTTCTGTATAACTTAGTGCCTGGTTTGGGGTGTCTTATAGCCTGGCAGGATTACATCAGGTAAATACCTGTGTTGCTAAGTACCCAGACCCTCTGTTCCTGCTGCACTGCCAAAGGAAGGCCTGGACAGGGAGGGTGTGTGTCAGAATTGGGCATCAAGCTGATGTCTCTGAAGGTATGAAAGGACCAGAGGTGATATTCAGGTTCTGACCAGTTCTGGAGAACCAGTAGTAGAAGTTTTGAGTAGTCCGGAGAACCGGCAAATACTACCTCTGACTGGCCCTGCCCCATCTGTTCTCTGCCTCCCGAGTCCCAGCTAATTGGCTGGGTCTTCTTTGGTTGCCCTGCACAGGAGAACGGAGCTGGAAATCAGGTTAGTGGGGTGGGGAGGGAATGGGGATTTTGCAGTATCCTTCCCCTGCCACACTCACCAAGCCATGCACACCAAGCCATGCCCATAGAACCGGTAGTAAAAAATTTTGAATCCCACCACTGGAAAGGTCGTCATACTTTCCCCAAGGTGTGGCTTTTTTCCTTGCATGTTTTCTGCGGTGAAAAATTGTCCATCCAGCATTTTGCTTTGGCCAAAATAAAAGCGGTTACTTTTCAAGCCTCTTCTTAGGTCTCATGACTCAAATTCTGGTGACTCAAGTCCTTTCTGAAGTCCCTCATGGATCTGTGTTGGGACATATTTTTAATTTGCTCGTACATTATTTTGATGGGGTAAGCAGTTCCAGGTTTTTGAGGAAAAAACAGAATAACAGAACAACTATTATTGTTTAATAACAATTGTTATTAAACAATTCAGAGTGTTGAAACTCTAAAATAGTTGTGAAGAGATCAAGAAGGATCTCTGTAAATTGGATGAACAGAGTTCAATTTAAGTTAATGCCTAATGCCTAATCACATTAGGCATCTACTTGTCCCAGTTTTAGATACATTTTGATGGGGTATAAACTGTCTCGAACTAAGTAGGAAGGAAAATGTGAGTCATAATGGATAACACACTGAAATCAGCTTAGTATGGCATTTGTGCAAAAAGGATAATTCTATGCTAGGAATTGCTGTGAACTGTATTGGAAATAAATACAGTATATTAACATTACAAGCCCTGAAACAAATTTTCGGTTCATTTACATCTGGTTGTTCTTTTTTTTTTTTTTTTTAAGGATACTTTAGACCAGGGGAAAAATGCAGGGGAGTGTAATGAAAATAATTGATGGCGCAGAACAAAAAACTTTTGTCAGCCTTCAAGATTTTCTCCCTTTGGTTTGCATCTTTCGGCTGTCATAAGTAACGGGGGGAGGAGGGGGGAATGGTTATGGGAAGTGAGCTGGAGGTGTTACAAAACAGAACTGTATCAGCTGTGGGGGGGTTAGATTCTTGTTTAGTTTCTATCCTATGCTATGCGCAGCTGCAACTCTTTATCAAAATATGTCAAGGTCAACGGACAGAGGACTCATCACCACCTGGAGATACCAACATGATGATATACACCACTTTTAATTGGATGAGCCAATTGAACTATTGAGGGTGGGAACGTTGCCATTACTTTGTATATGTGATTTATGCACCCATTTTCTCAGATTCAGAATTCTTTTGTTGCTACCACTTGATTTCCACTAAAATATATCTTTTCTCTGATTAAAGGAGTCTAAGTATTTCTTTCTTGGATTTTGAATGGAGCACCAGCTGACACCTTCCTTGTGAGGCTAGAACACTGAGATTCTTTAGTTTGTAAAAAAAAAAAAGTTTGAGAGTATATTAATAGATAAAATCATGTATAACATAGATAAGCCCATGATTCACAGTTCCATCTGAAAGTGAATGATAAATGCTCCCTATTTGTGTGGATTTTTTATTGTACCTTACATAGCAGTTGACAAGACTATAAATAAAAGAGCAAAGAAAACCAAAACCAAAAGCCACAGAGATGATCACACGATTTATAGTTCGCTTTCATACAATAGAGAACTTATAATCTCTGGAATCTATTTAGTTCGTTATCACTAGCACATGTGCAATTTGTGTCAAGTCTATCCCATGAATCCCACCCCCCAATTTTGTTCGTTCCCCTGTGAAAAAGGCGTCTTCTGAAATTCTTGAAATATTCTTTCAATGGAGATTGGAGCTGATTTTATTACTGCTTTGACAAACCTAATCCTACGTAGCTTTTTCTCTGGTAATATTACACTAATAACTAGAGCATACAAAACATTTGCTAGACCAATACTCGAATACAGCTCATCAGTCTGGAACCCACATTACATATCTGATATTAACACAGTTGAGAAAGTCCAGAAATATTTCACAAGAAGAGTTCTCCACTCTTCTACTCTGTTGCTGAATACCTTATGCCACCAGACCCGAAATTCTAGACTTAGAAAACCTAGAACTACGCCTTCTTGTTCTGATCTAAGTATAGTATATAAAATCATACATTGCAATGTACTACCTGTCAATGAATACTTCAGCTTCAACCATAACAATACAAGAGCAAACAATAAATACAAGCTCAAGGTAAACCGCACCAAACTTGATTGCAGGAAATACGACTTCAGCAACAGAGTGGTCAATGTCTGGAATACTCTACCTGACTGTGGTTTCTTCCCCAAACCCCAAAAACTTTAACCTTAGACTGTCTACTATTGACCTTGCCCTATTCCTAAGAGGTCTGTAGGGGGCGTGCATAAGCACACCAACGTGCCTACCGTCCCTGTCCTATTATTTCTTTCATTTTTTATTTTTCTTATATGTATCCATGTATTCATAACTATGTTTTTACTTATACCTATTATCTTGTAAGCAATTGACAAATAAAATAAATCCAGTTTGCTTTACAGCTTTTGCTGTCACCAATCCTGCCAGCATTGTGCTCTTTCCATTACTTTGCAGCCTCCCTGCCTATTCCTACTTCCACAGAAAAAGTTTGTTCATGATATCTTCCCTTAGGAGAACGTTTCCCAAAGTTTCCTCTATGCGGACCATTGCATTCCCATCACAAGCTTTTGAAGACCATTACATAAGCCAGAGTCAGCAATGCACTCTTTCTGGGTGTCATGAAACACTCAAATTTCTTCCATACCATCTGCAGGACTCCAAAGCCCTATTAAAAATTACAGCTCATTAAAGCTCAACAATCATTTCACCTGCTATGTGGTTCACTGTGGTGGTCTCTCATGAAGGAAGACACTGAGACAACGCTCTGAAGCAAGATCGGATGAGAGCCCAGAGCAAGCTCCGACACCCTCTTTTATTAGAAGCAATCTTTGTTAATGTAGCAATTTTTGTTAGCGTCTATCACAAACGCATTACATCATACAAAATGCACTGATTATTCGTGTAAGCATACAAAGCTGCAAAGTTTAAATTTGCTATAATTCTGGGTAAGAAATGGCAATAGTTTGTCCTTGTTCCTTGCTTCGTGTTGCGGTCAACCACCAAAAAAGGCCTCCGTTGTCCTAGCACTTACACAAAGAACAAATAATAATTCCCACATCTCCTCTGTTTTTTCTTTTTAAGAGACAGGAGTGTTTAGTTCCAATAACAATCTTTGTCAGGCGTGTAGGCGTAGAGTGCTGTGCATGTTGATGTTATCCACGACATTCGTGACTTTCAACCGTCACAAACATCTTGTCCTCGTCTGGATCGCCACAGGTTGGCTCTCCTATCTCATCTTCGGATGGCAGTGGTTCATATGTGTTAGTTATTTGTTGATTCCAGAGAGCCATTACCTCCGCGCAGTGGCTTTTTTCTCAGCCAAGAGGGATAAACTGTTAGAAATAAAAGCGACAAAAAATGGGTAATACACAAGGCAATACAACACATCCCGCAGCAATCATACCAATAAGCGCTACAATAGCTTGCAAACCAGGCAAATCAAACAAATAAAATAAATATTGTAAAGACAATTTACACTGTAAAACTTTCCAAAGGTTTGTTATTGCTCAGTATGCATAATGGTACAATTCGAGATTCAGGAAACTAATCTCAGCATCTTTTTCAAAGATTTCTTCAGAACTGAAGACCCCATGGAAATGAACAGAACAATATAATGCAAATTTAATAGATATTTATTTATATTTCTTATTTCTTAACCGCCGATCTCCCTAAGAATTCCATGCAAATTCCACCCAAAATACAAACTATTGTGGGAATTACATTCATTTTGAGTATGTCAACTACAAATAATAAACTAAAGATCTCCATTATTAATATCCAAAGGCTAGTTATGTATATTGTTTGGATTTATTTTTTAAAAATGTAGAAGAGGAGTATGGATCTGAAAAAGTAAAATGGAAACCTCCCCTCAGTTGTTTGAAAAACACACTACTCGAGTTCCAGATCAGTGGTGGGATTCATTTTTTTTTTACTACTGGTTCTGTGGGCGTGGCTTGGTGGGCATGGCAGGGGAAGGATACTGTAAAATCTCCAGTCAGAGGCGGTATTTGCTGGTTTTCCGAACTACTCAAAATTTCCACTACCGGTTCTCCAGAACTGGTCAGAACCTGCTGAATGCCGCCTCTGTTGCAGATGTGTGCTGCATTTGCACTCTAGCATGTTTTAACACACTTCTTCCTGAAGGGACATAATAATAGAATAGGTAGAATTAAAGGTAAAGGTTCCCCTCATACATACGTGCTAGTCATTTCTGACTCTAGGAGGCAGTGCTCATCTCCGTTTCAAAGCCAAGGAGCCAGTGCTGTCCGAAGACGTCTCCGTGGTCATGTGGCTGGCATGACTAAATGGCGAAGGCGCACGGAATGCTGTTACCTTCCCACCAAAGTGGTCCCTATTTTTCTACTTGCATTTTTACATGCTTTGGAACTGCTAGGTTGGCAGAAGCTGGGACAAGTAACGGGAGCTCACTCCGTTACATGGTGCTAGGGATTTGAACCGCGAACTGTCGACCTTTCTGATCGACAAGCTCAGCATCTTAGCCACTGAGCCACCATGTCCCCTTTGAGCCAAAGCATCCCCTTAGGTAGAATTAGTGGGGCATGATAATAGAATCAGTAGAACTTGCTATTTCGCCTCTGTAAGAATTGCTTTGCTCCTGTAAGAATTAGAATAGCCTCTGCCATTTGCTTCTACCAGTGATCTAACTCCTGCTATCTTGTTTTTCTGTATAACTTAGTGCCTGGTTTGGGGTGTCTTATAGCCTGGCAGGATTACATCAGGTAAATACCTGCGTTGCTAAGTACCCAGACCCTCTGTTCCTGCTGCACTGCCAAAGGAAGGCCTGGACAGGGAGGGTGTGTGTCAGAATTGGGCACCAAGCTGATGTCTCTGAAGGTATGAAAGGACCAGAGGTGATATTCAGGTTCTGACCAGTTCTGGAGAACCAGTAGTAGAAGTTTTGAGTAGTCCGGAGAACCGGCAAATACTACCTCTGACTGGCCCTGCCCCATCTGTTCTCTGCCTCCCGAGTCCCAGCTAATTGGCTGGGTCTTCTTTAGTTGCCCTGCACAGGATAACGGAGCTGGAAATCAGGTTAGTGGGGTGAGGAGAGAATGGGGATTTTGCAGTATCCTTCCCCTGCCACACTCACCAAGCCATGCACACCAAGCCATGCCCATAGAACCGGTAGTAAAAAATTTTGAATCCCACCACTAGAAAGGTCATCATACTTTCCCCAAGGTGTGGCTTTTTCCTTGCATGTTTTCTGCGGTGAAAATTGTCCATCCAGCATTTTGCTTTGGCCAAAATAAAAGCGGTTACTTTTCAAGCCTCTTCTTAGGTCTCATGACTCAAATTCTGGTGACTCAAGTCCTTTCTGAAGTCCCTCATGGATCTGTGTTGGGACATATTTTTAATTTGCTCGTACATTATTTTAAGCAGTTCCAGGTTTTTGAGGAAAAAACAGAATAACAGAACAACTATTATTGTTTAATAACAATTGTTATTAAACAATTCAGAGTGTTGAAACTCTAAAATAGTTGTGAAGAGATCAAGAAGGATCTCTGTAAATTGGATGAACAGAGTTCAATTTAAGTTAATGCCTAATGCCTAATCACATTAGGCATCTACTTGTCCCAGTTTTAGATACATTTTGATGGGGTATAAACTGTCTCGAACAAGGAAAATGTAGTCATAATGGATAACACACTGAAATCAGCTTAGTATGGCATTTGTGCAAAAGGATAATTCTATGCTAGGAATTGCTGTGAACTGTATTGGAAATAAATACAGTATATTAACATTACAAGCCCTGAAACAAATTTTCGGTTCATTTACATCTGGTTGTTCTTTTTTTTTTTTTTTTTAAGGATACTTTAGACCAGGGGAAAAATGCAGGGGAGTGTAATGAAAATAATTGATGGCGCAGAACAAAAACTTTTGTCAGCCTTCAAGATTTTCTCCCTTTGGTTTGCATCTTTCGGCTGTCATAAGTAACGGGGGAGGAGGGGGGAATGGTTATGGGAAGTGAGCTGGAGGTGTTACAAAACAGAACTGTATCAGCTGTGGGGGTTAGATTCTTGTTTAGTTTCTATCCTATGCTATGCGCAGCTGCAACTCTTTATCAAAATATGTCAAGGTCAACGGACAGAGGACTCATCACCACCTGGAGATACCAACATGATGATATACACCACTTTTAATTGGATGAGCCAATTGAACTATTGAGGGTGGGAACGTTGCCATTACTTTGTATATGTGATTTATGCACCCATTTTCTCAGATTCAGAATTCTTTTGTTGCTACCACTTGATTTCCACTAAAATATATCTTTTCTCTGATTAAAGGAGTCTAAGTATTTCTTTCTTGGATTTTGAATGGAGCACCAGCTGACACCTTCCTTGTGAGGCTAGAACACTGAGATTCTTTAGTTTGTAAAAAAAAAGACAGTTTGGGAGTATATTAATAGATAAAATCATGTATAACATAGATAAGCCCATGATTCACAGTTCCATCTGAAAGTGAATGATAAATGCTCCCTATTGGTGTGGATTTTTTATTGTACCTTACATAGCAGTTGACAAGACTATAAATAAAAGAGCAAAGAAAACCAAAACCAAAAGCCACAGAGATGATCACACGATTTATAGTTCGCTTTCATACAATAGAGAACTTATAATCTCTGGAATCTATTTAGTTCGTTATCACTAGCACATGTGCAATTTGTGTCAAGTCTATCCCATGAATTCCCCCAATTTTGTTCGTTCCCCTGTAAAAAGGCGTCTTCTGAAATTCTTGAAATATTCTTTCAATGGAGATTGGAGCTGATCTTATTACTGCTTTGACAAACCTAATCCTACGTAGCTTTTTCTCTGGTAATATTACACTAATAACTAGAGCATACAAAACATTTGCTAGACCAATACTCGAATACAGCTCATCAGTCTGGAACCCACATTACATATCTGATATTAACACAGTTGAGAAAGTCCAGAAATATTTCACAAGAAGAGTTCTCCACTCTTCTACTCGTTGCTGAATACCTTATGCCACCAGACTCGAAATTCTAGACTTAGAAAACCTAGAACTACGCCGCCTTCGTTCTGATCTAAGTATAGTATATAAAATCATACATTGCAATGT
The DNA here is from genome assembly GCF_049901735.1 of Notechis scutatus. NCBI lineage: Eukaryota > Metazoa > Chordata > Lepidosauria > Squamata > Elapidae > Notechis > Notechis scutatus. The sequence goes on along the minus strand of NC_142010.1, from coordinate 25,736,109 downwards.
GCTACCTGTCAATGAATACTTCAGCTTCAACCATAACAATACAAGAGCAAACAATAAATACAAGCTCAAGGTAAACCGCACCAAACTTGATTGCAGGAAATACGACGTCAGCAACAGAGTGGTCAATGTCTGGAATACTCTACCTGACTATGTGGTTTCTTCCCCAAACCCCAAAAACTTTAACCTTAGACTGTCTACTATTGATCTTGCCCTATTCCTAAGAGGTCTGTAGGGGGCGTGCATAAGCACACCAACATGCCTACCGTCCCTGTCCTATTGTTTCTTTCATTTTTTATTTTTCTTATATGTATCCATGTATTCATAACTATGTTTTTACTTATATCTATTATCTTGTAAGCAATTGACAAATAAAAATAAAATAAAAATAAATCCAGTTTGCTTTACAGCTTTTGCTGTCACCAATCCTGCCAGCATTGTGCTCTTTCCATTACTTTGCAGCCTCCCTGCCTATTCCTACTTCCACAGAAAAAAGTTTGTTCATGATATCTTCCCTTAGGAGAACGTTTCCCAAATTTTCCCTCTATGCGGACCATTGCATTCCCATCACAAGCTTTTGAAGACCATTACATAAGCCAGAGTCAGCAATGCACTCTTTCTGGGTGTCATGAAACACTAAATTTCTTCCATACCATCTGCAGGACTCCAAAGCCCTATTAAAAATTACAGCTCATTAAAGCTCAACAATCATTTCACCTGCTATGTGGTTCACTGTGGTGGTCTCTCATGAAGGAAGACACTGAGACAACGTCTTGAAGCAAGATCGGGATGAGAGCCCAGAGCAATCTCCGACACCCTCTTTTATTAGAAGCAATCTTTGTTAACGTAGCAATTTTTGTTAGCGTCTATCACAAACGCATTACATCACACAAAATGCACTGATTATTCGTGTAAGCACACAAAGCTGCAAAGTTTAAGTTTGCTACAATTCTGGGTAAGAAATGGCAACAGTTTGTCCTTGTTCCTTGCTTCATGTTGCGGTCAACCACCAAAAGGCTCCGTTGTCCTAGCACTTACACAAAGAACAAATAATAATTCCCACAGTTCACCGGCAACCAAATCTTTGCACTGAACACCAGCCATTCTCCAGGGATTTATGGAACCCATTGGATTCCCCAGTCCAGTTCTTCAAGTTCTGGAAAATTATGTTCCAGAAGGTGGGCACCATGGCAGGAAAGGTTCTCCTATTGATCTCCACCAGCCAATATTCCTTGGCCAACAGTGCCCAGAGCAGGGCCTTCCTGTGGGATTGGATAGGACAGTTAGAGACAACCGAGAGAAGATAGGCTCATAAGCAACCTGACCCCAAGCCATGTAGAGCTTTAAAGGTTATTGTCAGCACTTTGCATTGCACTCAGAGACAAACTGGCAACCAATACAGCTTGTGGAACAGTGGTATCATTTATATCAAATAATTCACACTATTAACTGTTCACGCTGCTGCATTTTGCACCAGGTAAGGCTTCCAAATGCTCTTCAATGGCAAGCCAATGAAGAGTGTGTTGCACTCATCCATTTGGGAGATCACAAGGGTGTGAGTGACCACAGGTAGTCCAGAAATAGGTGCAACTTACACACAACACAAAGTTATGCAAATGCGGTAGGAATGTAGTGCACCACCCTAGGAAGGGAAGAGAATCTTTGGTATTCAGGAAGAGAGCCAAAGTCCCTAGCCAGTGTTCCAATATCTGAGGGGCTGCCACAGAGAGGAAGGGATCAAGCTATTTTCCAAAGCACCTGAAGGCCAGACAAGGAACTGAATGGATGGAAACTGAACAAGGAGAGATTTAACCTGGAAATAAGGAGAAACTTTCTGACAGTGAGAACAATCAACCAATGGAACAGCTTTGCCTTCAGAAGTTGTGGGAGCGCCATCACTTGAGACTTTCAAGAAGAGATTGGACTGCCATTTGTCAGAAATGGTGTAGGGACACCTGCTTGGGCAGGGGGTTGGACTAGATGACCTACAAGGTCCCTTCCAACTCTGATTATCTGTTATCTGTTAGCTTTTCACAGGATATATCTAATAATTATGGAGATTTGTGCTTTAGTCTGGCAAGACTCCTCTGTCTATAGGCAAGCAACAATAAAGAAACTACTCTGAGCAAATCCTTGTGTTGTTCTTGGTTCCTTGTGCAAATAAGGTTCTTTTCCATCAGAGTCTTATTAGAGATTAAAAGGCTGGCATGGCATGTATGACTGAGATCTGAATGGGCACTGAAGGGCGGGAACCCCTTTTGGATAGTGGGTAGGCAGGCAGACACAAAATGGGGGGGGGGGAGATGGGGGAGCATTCAAGACAAGGCAGAGGAGGCACTATCCTACCTTACCAAGGCTTGGGGCTGGGAGGAACCAAGCTAGGAATGACTTGGATCAGGAGGGGTCCTACCCTGATGACCAGTGAATTTCAGTTAAGAATACCAACGTCGATTGCCATGATTGCCATTGCTAAGCAATGAACTGAGATGATGACATTTTATAAATTTATTGTTTAGCAACATAAATTTTGTTCCCAATTGCCATCATTAACCAAGGATACTTATATAGTAAAGGTTCCCCTTGCACATATATGCTAGTCCAGTGCGGGCTAACCTTTTTTGGGCTCCCGTGCCAAAAATTGTGTGCGCACGTTTGCACGCTCATGCTTGCGTGCCAGCACCCAGAAGGTAATGCGTGCCCCCTGTGCCCCTACGCATGCCCGTGCAGTCCCACCTCCACCCCCCTCTGCCCCCTTACCTGCACTGCGCCTCACGGCTGATTTTCAACCGATTTGAGGCCTTTTTTGGCATCTCAAAAGCTTGAGGAAGGCTTCTGCAGGCTTTGCAGGCTGAAAACTAGCCCTGTTTCGTCACTTCTGGTATTTTCGGAAAAACGAAGTGACAAAATGGGCCTAGTTTTCAGCTTGCAAAGCCTGCAGAAGCCTTCCTCAAGCCTCTGAGAGGCCGAAAAAGGCCTCAAACCTGCCGAAAATCAGCTGTGAGGCACGCAAATGCGCAGTGAGGTAAGTTTGCCTGCAGTTTATGTGCCGGCACAAATGGCTCTGCGTGTTACCTGTGGCACCCGTGTCATAGGTTCACCATCACAGTGCTAGTCGTTCCTGGCTCTAGGGGGCAGTGCTCATCTCCACTACAAAGCTGAAGAGCCAGCACTGTCCGAAGACATCTCCATGGTCATGTGGCTGGCATGACTTAACGGCAAAGGTGCATGGACGAGGATGTGGTGGCTCAGTGGCTAAAATGCTGAGCTTGCCGATCAGAAAGGACAGTAGTTCAGTGGTTCGAATCTCTAATGCCGCATAATGGAGTGAGCGCCCGTTACTTGTCTCGGTTTCTGCTAACCTAGCAGTTCGAAAGCACGTAAAAATGCAAGTAGAAATACCTCAAAATGACTGTTTGGGAAAAGGAAGAGTTATATTTGAATGAAATCTGTAGCTGCAACTTGTATCCATTATTTCTGGTTTTAGTTTTTGTGGCATTGGAAAATAGTTCTTGACAATCTTCCCTAGGACTCCCTTTAATGTATCTTAACATGGCTATCAGGTCTCCTCTAAGTCTTGGATGTTTTTTTTTCTCTTCCTAGGCTGAACAACCAAATTCCTTTAGCTTGCCTTCAATTTCTTGCACCAGCTTCTGAATTACTGTGTTAATTTGCTTCTAGAAGTGTACGACTCATAATTGCATATAAATATGTGGGCATAAATTTAATACACACATAAGAGAGCAATTAAAATGTCTATGGGGGTGTGTTGTTTACAATTGTTGACGTAGCACCTTGTGCTGTAAAGGCTGCATACACCTTTATTCCATCATAATATTCCTATGAATAGAAAATACAATTTTCTGATGCCATTTGAGAAGTCCTCCACTGTGATCCAAGCCAAACATTTGCTGGTCTTTTCCTTCCGCTCCAGAATCTTTGCTCCTACCACTTCTCTGATGTTATCTATCCCCTTCTTGGATGAGCTTTGCAAAACAGGAGCTCTTGGGCATTGCTGGACTCTGGGGAGTGATGTCTTGTTTGCTCCCAATTGTTCCATGACGAGTCTTACAACAACTTTCACCCAGTGGTTAGAGGGGGGCAGGAATAATCTGTCTTCTTCCTCCTCCTTCTCTTTGAAAATATTTATAAAATCTAACAGTGAGAACAATGAATCAAGGAACAGCTTGCCTCCTGGAGTTGTGAGTGCTTCGTTGCTGGAGGTTTTCAAGAACAAATTGGACAACTGTTTGTCCGGGATGGAAAGAAGGACAGGAGGTTGGATGAGAAGATCTCACAAGATCCCTTACAACCTTATGATTCTATGATTCTACCATCCTGCTCCACTCCCTTATCAGATTGATTATTATGTGTTTATGAGATATCTGTAAATATCCTGGAACACCACTGATCTGGAAGAGCCAAGATGAAGGTATAGATTTTATTCTTTTTAGAACTCCCTTGAATGTTTTTCATTGTTTCCTTTGATCAAGAAATACTGTGTGTTGCATATAAATATTCATTGGTTATAGCCAAATTCATTAAACTTCCTAGTTCTTCAGTCAGAGGCCTGTGCCCTAAGATCTGCTCGAACTGCTAAGGTGATTGTTGAATGTGTCTGTTCATCATGAAACATCACTTTATATTAGACGTATTTTTGACAAGCCCTGATAATAGTCCTAGAAATAAGGAAGACATTTGTTAAATTTGTATTCATTTGGGAAATACTCATCCCAAATTAATATATGAAATGGAACGCAGCTACATAATGAAATCCACAAACGGTGAAGTGGTTTTTAACTATACACATGCATTCGTAAGCATGTTTATATAAATATCCATTTTAAGGGGAAACTTGTATAGGAATGTATATTTGGAAAAAATAAGAACAGCAACAATTGTATGATGGAAAACTGTAGAAAATGTGCAAGAAGTGCAAGTCTAAGAAAGATTGAAATATGTAATTTTTAAAAATTTGGACTTTACCAGAATGAGAAAATGATATAAATTAGAAAGGGACAAACTGAAGAGTTAATGATAAATTGATCATAGCTGAACCTGACCCACACATCCATTTCTAATTAATACAATTCCAATGTTTCCTCAGTATAAATTGCTTGCCTATATTTATTAACCTCAGTACTATTTTTCTATTTTAGTTTAAGGTGGGTTATTCTCTTTTTTTTATTAAAATGATAGGGTTATTGATAGGATATTGAGCAGAATTAGGTGTTCTTTCTCAAAAACATAAAATGCTATAGGATATACCTGATTAAGGCATCTGCACAGTGCATTGCCAGTCTCCACACTTATCAAACTATGCATTTGATCTGTATCTTATTCTTGTTTTTTCCCCCACAAAAAATAAAGTTTGGTTAGCTGTAACAATGCAGAATAGCACTTGTCAAGCAACTTCCAGAGTTCTGCTGCTGCTGCATTTTCAAGAGAGAAGCCAAGCTAAGTCCTTGTGGGATCCCACATCTGTCTATTATGCTGCATTTACATGAACAAATGGAGAACTGTAGGAGTATTGCATGGAATGTTACATAGAAATGTTATATCTATGCCTTCAAAATACATAGCCAGGATATCATACTAGTTAAAATATGAAAAAGGTTGGACCCAAGTTATAATCTCCCCGATATACACAGTGGAGGCAGCTTTGGTCCAGTCTTTTGTCTTTGCCCAAAAAACAAAGTTGGGTTCAAAGATCCAGGTTCAAGTGCATCTTTAGTAAGATACATTTTCCGAGTGACTCTCTCTCTCTCTCTCTCTCTCTCTCCCTCCCTCCCTCCTTCATACACACCTCCTCTCTCTTCCAGGTCAATTTACTTTGTAAGGTACTTGCGCAAAAGAAAGGAGGAAGGCAGGGGTGGGATTCAATTTTTTTAACAACTGGTTCTGTGGGCGTGGCTTAGTTGGTGGGTGTGGCTTTGTGGTCATGTGACTGGGTGGGCATGGCTTAGTGGTCATGTGACTGGGTGGGCGTGGCTTAGTGGTCATGTTATTGGCTGGGCGTGGCCAACTCAATATCACTGACATCGAGGCACGCATTTCCTCGCCTGGCCTCTCATGATTGTGGGGATGCTGCAACAGTCGTAAGTGTGAAAAAGGGTCATAAGTCACTTTTTTCAGTGCCATTGTAACTTTGAATGGTCACTCCACTCAAGCAAAGTACCAACAAAGGAGGAAAAAAAACTCCAGAGACATTCCTGAGACAGGAAGTCTAGTCCTGCCAAGGATGTAATAAGAGTTAATGGAGAGGCAGTTTCTGTAAGCAACACCAGAATGTTTCTTTCCTGCCTTCCTTACAGGATTAGGCCAGTAATTTCTTCCAACAACAGGTTCTCCGAACTGCTTAGAATGTTAACAACCGGTTCTAGCAACTAGTTGCGAACCTGTAGAATCCCACCCCTGGAGGAAGGGGCATTATGTATAATGGCTTTGAGCTCCTGAATGCAAGGTGGGTTATGAATGTAATGCATAAAAAGTGTGAAAGAGAGAAAAGTAGATTTGTAAGTTATTTCTTTCTTTTATTCTATACTTGCTGGAATTCTTTCACTGTTAAACCTGCAGGAACTTGATCTTCTTCTGCTCCTAATCCTGTTCCTTAATTTCTTGTGGGTGTGATAATTGTGGGATAGGAAATGACATCTTGTCTCCTCTTTTCCTGAAACTCTCCTTCATTGGCCAAGAAGAACTTAAGCAAGGTTTTTTGTTTCAACGTCTGAGTCTCCAGATTTTAGTGGGGGTATAAATGTGATTAAATAAATGAATACCCGAATAAAAGAATAAATGTGTTGCAGGTGGGGAGAAGATCCAGCAGAACAGAGCTAACTGGACATCTTTTTTCATTGTTATACAGAAACTTAAAGGAGGCTTCTAGAAAACCTACCGTACGAGTATAAGACAGATGATGGTGTCTTGGAAATGGTGATGGAAGTAAAGGAGTTTTAGTATATTTAATGCCTGAAATCCTAATAAAATCTAGGGCGTTCTGAGATTAATCCATGGCTCCCAGAATTGAGGATCATGTCCATGCAGCTCCTTTTCCTTTGTTGAACAGAAGCCAGGCAGGAATTTATATGCTTGTTTGTAGTCTTAGAATCATCTGAAATTGTTGGCAAGAGTTTCCTTCCCTGACTTGTTGTTACATCTTCTTCTTGGTCTCTTTCAACCAATTTTTTAAAAAAAGGTATTTTGTAGCATCCTGTGTAGAAAATCTATATGATCCCTAAGACTGAGAATCCCTGGATGGCACGTTATCAGACAGCCAATTGATTAATCAGAATATTCATCCTTGCCTGCTCAGTTACAAGACAGAGATGGGCAACTTCCATTACCCTAAGTCCTTAAGGGTAGGTCCGAATGAGGCTTGGAGTTTTGATCTTCCACCATCTCAAGAAATCTCAGCCCCATTGCACAAAAGTTGACTCCCAAGTCAACCAGTCTTGCCAATCTGTTTAGTCCTGTCCCAAACAAGGTCAGCACTGCTCAGTGTTATGATTAGTATCTGACCATCTGGGAATTCATAGACTGTATACACGAGAAGAACAGTGAACATAAATACAATACAATTCTCAATTTTCCTGGACGGAGGAGATTGTTTTCAAAGAAAGTTCTGATCTAAATATTGTTATAGTCCTTTACCCAGTTAGGGAATATGCACAATCAGGATGATCATTTAAAGGCAAAACAGCAACTGCAAGGATCTTGCAAATATTAAGGATGAGATAAACATTCTTCGTCTTCTCCATTAATGAAATTCTTAGGTTCACAAACCAGGGCACTGTTGTGTTATTTATATTTTAATTTTAAGGGCTTTTTTTTTTTAAAGGATAAGTTGTTTTAAGCCACTGATATTATGATGAGGGAGATCCAGGCATAAGATCAATCACTTGAGGTGACAATTTGAAAGGGTATCTTTCAAAATAGCCTTTAAAAATAATCACAATTTATTTGACCCTATCCATTCTGGGACTGGAAAAGGAATTCCAGAGACTGTGGACACTGTTCGATGTTCAGCATTTATATTGATTATATGTGGCTTCTGATACAACTGTAGCAACTCTCAGATATGACTTATATTAGCTATTTTTTTTATAAAGAGCAAGCAATAATCAAGAAAATAAAGTAAATCTTTAAGTTTCCATCCGTACACTAAAATTCCCTTGTGGTTGTTAAGGCATAAGATGGTTGAGAAAGCAGTGCCAATGAATACGGACCTCCAACCATTCTCACAGGGTGTACTAAATAAATTTAATCCAGATTATTGGGGCCAAAACGCAAGCCCCATTTCAAATATGGGAATCAATTGATCATGCTGCATTGCTGTCAGTTGTTAGAACTGGATTCCATGTGTGTATCATTACTTGTTGTAATGTGTATAGGCAATGAACATGGAAACCTCATGGAAAACCAGTAACCAAAGCTACCAAGGAGAATTCATCTTGCTGGGGGTGGCTGACCGGCCACGGTTGGAGATGTTGCTCTTTGCCCTTGTTCTTGTCTGCTACATGATGACCCTTCTGGGCAACACTACTATCATTGTTGTGTCGAGATTAGATGCAGGGCTCCATACCCCCATGTATTTCTTTCTCAGCAACCTTTCCTTCCTTGACCTCTGCTTCACCACCAGCCTTGGGCCCCACATGCTGGTGAATTTCTGGAGAAAAAGCAAGACTATCACTTATGGTGGCTGTGTTGCTGAGCTCTACATCTCCCTTGCTCTGGGCTCCACAGAGTGTCAGTCTGTGCTCCCTTCAAAATCCAAGAAAGAAATAGTCAGACTCCATGGGTTAGAGCAAAGTTATCCTTTTACTGGAAAATAAAGTGAAAGCTACAGATTTAATTCCGAATCTGAGAAATTGGCGCACAGATCACATATACAAAGGAATGGAAATGCTCCCACCCCCCCAAAGTCCAAATGACTCTTCCAATTAAAAGTTCTGAATATGATCATGTGGCCATCTCCAGGTGGTGATGAGGCTTCTGTCCGTTGACCTTGACATATTTTGATAAAAGTTCGCAGTTGCGCAAAAGGGATAGAAGCTAGCCAAGAAAAGGAAAGTTAAAGAAAGGAATCCCCCCTTTTGCTACCCACAGCAAAGGAATGCAAAACACCTCCAGCTTTCTTCCCCTCCAAGGTCCCCCCTCCCTCCGTTGCTAATGACAACCTAAAGAAATAGATTGGCATAGCAGCAGAGAAGATGCAATAGTTAGGATGCAGAATATATATATCTTATGGAAGATATCTTGAGGCTGACATTCGGACCCCCTAGAAGAAGGACATTAGTCCCTGTAAGAAAAAATAGCATAAACATATGTTAACATTTGTATACACCTCTATGGTTTATCAGGGTATTTGGCATAAAAGTTCTTGAGCAGTTCAGGAGCCCTAATGTCTTTCTCATTTACCCATTCAGCATAGGACGGAGGAAAATGTTTCCAAGCTACAAGATATTGGGTACGACCCCTCCATTTCCTAGAGTCTAGAATTTCTTTAATCTCGAAATGCTGTTCACCCTCAATCAACAATGGTACGGTGGGATCAGTCTGGGTCGGTCTCAAGGTACAAGTATGTTCGGGTTTTAACAAACTGATGTGGAAAACCGGATGAATACGACGAAGAGTCTTTGGCAAAGTCAACTGAACAGTCACAGGATTTACAATTCGCTCAATAGGGAAAGGGCCCACATACTTAGGACCCAACTTCTTCGATTTCTGGGTAGTCTGCAAATATTTAGTCGAGAGGAATACTTTGTTGCCCACTTGATAAGACGTCTGCGGGGCTCGCTTTCTGTCAGCAAATTTCTTATGAGACTGGTGCGCCTCGTCCAAAGCTTTACGAGCAACCGGCCAATTAAGTTGAAGTTGAGATATCCAGTCATCCAACGATTGGACATTGGGTTTTTCACGAGGAAGTTCAAGTATGGGCACAAAATCTTGCCCCGTTGCCACTTTGAAAGGAGTAAACCCCGTACTGCTGTGGACAGAGTTATTATATGCCACCTCCGCAAAAGGCAGTAGATCCGCCCAGTTGTCCTGCTGATAGTTTATGTAACATCTGAGATATTGCTCTAGCACCCCGTTAGTCCTCTCGCAAGCCCCATTAGTTTGGGGATGGTGGGCAGAGCTTAAGCTCTGGGCGGAGCCTATTAACTTCAAAAATTCCCTCCAAAAGTTCAAGGTAAATTGGACCCCTCAATCAGAAACTACATGCTCAGGAACACCGTGCAACCTGTAGACATGTATAATGAACATTCTGGCCAATGACTTCACCGAGGGAATCTTGGAGCAAGGGATGAAATGGGCTTGTTTGGAGAACAAATCAGTCACCACCCAGATGACTGTGTGCCCAGCGCTCTCGGGTAGGTCTACTATAAAGTCCATGGAAATTTCCCTCCAAGGAGCCATTGGCCTAGCCACATCTTGCAACAGACCTGGTGGTTTACCAGGAGGTCTTTTTGCTGAAGCGCAAACTGGACAGCTCGCTACATAAGTCTCAATGTCCTTTTTCAACGAAGGCCACCAGAACTGCCGTTTCACCAAATGTAGGGTCTTCACAAAACCAAAATGACCAGCTACCTTGGAGTCATGAGTTTGTTGTAACACTTGGCTTCTCAGGGTTTGGGGTACATACAATTTTGCGCCTATCCAGGCTAGACCATCTCGAACAGTGCAGTTATTCGCATTTGCCAGGAACCACTCATCCGTTTTCAAGGCCTCCTTAAAACGTTCCATCAGGTCAGTGGACAGATCCCCCTCCTGTTTCTTCTTTTGCGCTCTGGTAACTACGGGGGCAGCCAGCTGTGTAGTTCACATGATTGGTCTTATCAGTTCTTTACAGATACTGTTGTATTGAGGCATTCTAGACAGAGCATCTGCCATAAAAATTCCCCCCCCTGGGATATACTTCAGAGAGAAATTGAATCGCTTGAAATACTGAACCCACCTAACTTGCTTAGGGGATAGCTTCCGAGGAGTTTTTAAGGCTTCCAGATTTTTATGGTCAGTCCATACCTCAAATGGGTGCTTCGCTCCCTCCAGAAAATGCCTCCAAGTTAGTAAGGCCCAACGGACTGCAAAAGCTTCCTTCTCCCAAACAGCCCATCTCCTTTCAGTGTCAGTCAATTTACGGGAGGTGTAGGCACACGGTTGTAGTGTCCCCTTCTCATTTAATTGAAGTAAGACTGCCCCCACTGCCACATCGTTCGCATCAGCTTGGATCACGAAAGGGGCATCCATGTCTGGGTGTTTCAGTACTGGTTCTGCAGCAAATAGTCTTTTAAGCTTTTCGAATGCGGCTTGGCACTCCATGGTCCAATTCAGCGGTTGGCTGGGCTTTGGTTTCGCTTCCCCCTTTGTCTTCAGGAGATTGGTGATGGGCATGGCTATTTTAGCAAAAGACGGGATGAACTGCCGATAAAAGTTAGCAAATCCAAGGAAACTTTGTAACTGTTTTCGGGTTCTCGGTGGGGCCCAGTCCAATACGGCTCGCACTTTCTCTGGGTCCATCTCAATGCCCTCGGGTGAGATACGATATCCCAAGTAGTCGATTTTTTCTTGATGGAACTCACATTTGGATAGTTTGGCGTACAATTTGGCGGCCCTCAGTTTGTGCAGCACGGAACGTACCAGTTTCACATGTTTGTCTCTAGTCTCCGTGTAGATAAGAATATCATCAAGGTAGACCAGGACCCCCTTATATAAATGTTCGTGGAGCACCTGATTGATCATTTGCATGAAAACGGCAGGTGCCCCCTGTAGACCGAAAGGGAGAACGTTGAACTGGAAACAACCCATCAGGCAGTTGAACGCAGTCTTCCACTCATCTCCCTCTTTAATTCGGATTCGGTTGTACGCCTCCCTCAAGTCCAACTTTGTGAAAATCTTCCCTTTCGCCAGGTGGGCTAACATGTCCTTCATCAGAGGGAGGGGGTACACGTTCTCCACGGACACTGCGTTAAGGTTTCTATAGTCCACCACCAAGCGTTTGGAGCCATCTTTCTTCTCGCGGAACATCACAGGGGCCGCCACTCGAGGTCTGGCGGGTTTGATGAAACCACGTTTCAAATTCTTGTCGATAAACGCTCTCAGTTCCTCCAACTCCCGCGGTGTCATCGAATACAGCTTCGGTTTCGGGAGCGTCACCCCTGGTAGAAATTCAATACTACAATTGGTTGACCGATGAGGGGGGAGCTCGTCGGAGGCCTCTTTGCTAAACACTTCTCTCAAGTCCCAGTACTCCTTCGGGATTTTTTCCTCCCCCTCCACGCGTTCGGCACCTGCGGAAGCTGTCTCGGCCGGAAACTGGAGCTTCGGATGGGATTTCTCCTCCCCTTCCGGGTAGGGTTGCTCCTCCCCTTTTGGTGGCCGATCGGTGCGGATACGTATCCACCCCTCTCTCCAGTTCACATGGGGATTCCACTTCCGAAGCCAGGGCAATCCCAATATTAGAGGCTGTTCCATCCCAGGGGCCACAATAAAACGCAGGGTCTCGTGGTGAGATCCCATGGTCATCTCTAGGGGCTCCATTATAAAACGTGTGGGGCAACCTCCCGCCTCAGATCCATCCAGTTGGCAGAAGGATATGGGCGTTCTTAAAGTTCTCAGTCCGATGCCCATACCCTTGACTACCCTCATGTTAATTATGCACCTCGTGCACCTCGTGCACCCTGAGTCCAATAAGGCCAACATCTCTCCCCATTCTTGCCACAGCCGTTCCCTCGCACCTCTTCGACTTACAGTGATCCCAGGAGGAGGGGGGTCTTCAGGGTCTCTCCAACCAACCCCCAACGACCATCTGGGCATCTCAGCTGGGGTTTCCTCCAGAGTCAGGTCGGCCAGCAGGTCAGCAGCCGGCATCTCTGGTAGCAGCATCGACTGCCCCCCCACAGCTCCCTGGTCATCTTCATCGCTGGCTGGAGACGACATGAGATGAAACCCCCTCGGAAGAAAAGTTGATATTTTCTCCGGGTGGGTTGATGCTGAGATTCGGAATAATGTCAGTCTGTGCTCCCTTCAAAATCCAAGAAAGAAATACTCAGACTCCATGGGTTAGAGCAAAGTTATCCTTTTACTGGAAAATAAAGTGAAAGCTACAGATTTAATTCCGAATCTGAGAAATTGGCGCACAGATCACATATACAAAGGAATGGAAGTGCTCCCACCCCCCAAAGTCCAAATGACTCTTCCAATTAAAAGTGCTGAATATGATCATGTGGCCATCTCCAGGTGGTGATGAGGCTTCTGTCCGTTGACCTTGACATATTTTGATAAAAGTTCGCAGTAGCGCAAAAGGGATAGAAGCTAGCCAAGAAAAGGAAAGTTAAAGAAAGGAATCCCCCCCCTTTGCTACCCACAGCAAAGGAATGCAAAACACCTTCAGCTTTCTTCCCCTCCAAGGTCTCCCCTCCCTCCGTTGCTAATGACAGCCGAAAGAAATAGATTGGCATAGCAGCAGAGAAGATGCAATAGTTAGGATGCAGAATATATATATTATGGAAGATATCTTGAGGCTGACACAGAGTGTGTTTTGTTAGCTGTCATGTCCTATGATCGCTATGCTGCCATCTGTCATCCACTGCACTACACTACCATTATGAGTCATTCTCTATGTTTCACAATGGCAGCTTTCTCCTGGATAAGTGGCTTCAGCACCTCACTAGTTTATACCGTGATGATTCTTAGGCTTCCACTGTGTGGATGGAATCAAGTGGATCATTTCTTTTGTGAGCTCCCTGCCTTTCTTAAATTGGCTTGTGTTGACACTTCACTAAATGAAATTGTGATGTTTTCTACTGGCGTGTTGTTCCTAGAACCAGTTATTTTTATTTATTTATTTTATTTATTTGATTTGCCAATTGTTTACAAGATAATAAGTATAAGTGTATACATAGTTGTGAATACATGAAATGGATACATATAAGAAAAATAAAAGAAGAATAAGAGAAACAATAGGACAGGGACGGTAGGCACGTTGGTGCGCTTTATGCACGCCCCTACAGACCTCTTAGGAAAGGGGTGAGGTCAATAGTAGACAGTCTAAGGTTAAAGTTTTTGGGGTTTGGGGAAGAAACTACAGAGTCGGGTAGAGCAGGGGTCCCTAACCACCAGTCCGCGGACCGGTACCGTCCGCGAACAAGTCCTACCGGGCCATTGGCTTGCTGGGCGCCGCCATCTTTTTGATGAAAAGTGCTTCCGGTGAGCTTTTCCGGGTAGAAAGCTCACCGGAAGCACGCTTTTCATCAAAAAAGATGGCGGCGCCAGCGCTCCGTGAGCTTTTCCGGTAGAAAGCTCACCGGAAGCACGCTTTCAAAAAAGATGGCGGCGCCAGCGCTTCGTGAGCTTTTCCGGGTAGAAAGCTCACCGGAAGCACGTTTTCATCAAAAAGATGGCGGCGCCAGCGCTCCGTGAGCTTTTCCGGTAGAAAGCTCACCGGAGCACGCTTTTCATCAAAAGATGGCGGCGCAGCGCTTCCGTGAGCTTTTCCGGTAGAAAGCTCACCGGAAGCACGCTTTCATCAAAAAGATGGCGGCACCAGCGCTTCCAGTGAGCTTTTCCGGTAGAAAGCCATTTCTACCCGGAAAAGCTCATCGAGCGCGCAGCGCTCTTTTTGATGAAAAGCTTCCGTGAGGTCACCGAAGCACTTTTCATCAAAAAGATGGCGGCGCCCAGCTGATGCCGGGTACTGGGCCGCGCGCCCAGCTGATGCCGGTACCGGGCGCGGCGTAAAAAGGTTGGGGATCACTGCTCCACTCCACTACTCGCAACAGAATACCCTAAGCCTCCAGTCTTGAAATTTTAGGCTTAGATAACTTAGAATTATGTTGCCTTCGGTCTGACCTAAGCGTAGTACATAAAATTATCCATTATAATGTCCCACCCCATCAATGACTACTTCAGCTTCAACCTCAACAATACACGAGCACACAATAGATACAAACTCAAGATAAACCGCACAAAACTCGATTGCAGGAAATACGACTTCAGCAACAGAGTGGTCAATGCCTGGAATACTCTACCTGACTCTGTGGTTTCTTCCACTAACCCAAAACCTTAACCTCAGACTGTCTACTGTTGACCTCACCTCATTCCTAAGAGGTCTGTAAGAGGTGTGTATAAGCGCACCAACGTGCCTACCATTCCTGTCTTAATATTCCCTTTTATTCGTATCTATTTCATGTATTAATAATCATGTTTTTCAGGCTGAAGATGATGAATGAGACTGAAGATAATGAATGAGACTGAAGATGATGAATGAGACTTCATCGAAACGTCGCCTAGATACTTCCAATTTTACGCGGGAGAAAACCCGAATAACCAAAGATCCACATACAAATACCCGCGAAAACCTCAGAAAACATATATATATATGTGGATCTTTGGTTATTCAGGTTTCCCCCCGCATAAAATTGGAAGTATCTAGGCAACGTTTCGATGAAGTCTCATTCATCATCTTCAGGCTTGTGTCTTCGGCTCTGTGCTTCTCAGAGTAATGTGAGCTTGCAGCTGCTTCTTCCTTTTAACTGCTAGTGGGGGTGTGACTTGATTGGGTGGGGGCTTGGCTGTGTTCTGATTGGGTGGGGGTGTGTTCTCATTGGTTGGGGGTTTGGCTGTGTTCTGATTGGTTGGGGTGTTGGCTGTGTTCTGATTGGCTGGGGGTGCGTTCTGTTCAGGTGGGGGCTTGGTTGTGCTCAGGTTAGTCTTAGTTGCTGGGGGATTTGAGCTGGTGAACTGTGATCCTGCTGTTTGGCTTCGCCACATACAAACACCCACGAAAACCTCAGAAAACATATATATATATAAAATTATTGAAAAATTATTGAAAAAATTAAAGAAATTAGAACATGACAAGAAAACCCCCAACAACTCACAACAACACCTGAAACAATTAGTGCACAACGTTTCCAACAGAGAACTCACCAAAACAGAAACAGATGTTCTAACCAAAGGATTCAATTATGCTATAGCACCCCAAAAAATCCCCACAGAATCCATCATATGTGCAGTAGAATCCAGCCTAACTAAATTAAATACAGATGAAGCTGATAAAATAAGACACCAAGTTACCAATATCCTATGCACAAGCAAGCCACCCAAAAGCAACTTACAGAAAAATGAAATTAAAGCACTACAAACCCTGAAAAGAGATAGCAGCATAATCATCCTCCCAGCAGACAAAGGAAATGCCACTGTAGTAATGGACAGAAAAGACTACGAAACAAAATTGACAGACCTACTCCAAGACTCCACATACAAACCCATAAACACAGACCCAACCACATATCTGGAAAAATTAACCAAGAAGAAAATTATAACCAGCCACATAAGCAAAGAGATCCAACACACGATTATACCCAGAAAGAAATCTTCCAGATGCCCCAAACTATACGGCCTCCCAAAAATACACAAAGAAGGCATACCTCTCAGACCCATAGTCAGCTCCAGAGGAGCACCACTACAAAACCTAGCCAAATACCTAGCAAAGCAGCTACAGCCCCATGCTGAAACAGCAGCTTCACATGTACAAAACTCATACCACTTCTTGGAAATGATCAAAGATCTACACGTGGAGCAAGAAGATCTGCTTGTAAGTTTTGACGTGGTTTCCCTATTCACTCAAGTCCCGATAAAAGAGACCCTTGAAATCATCAAAAATAAATACCAACCAGCCAAACACCTCATGGAACTAACAGAACACTGCTTAACCAACACATATTTCATATACAAAGGACAAAGATACAAACAAATAGAAGGAGCCCCCATGGGATCACCACTGTCACCTGTCATTGCTAACCTGTTCATGGAAGAATTCGAATCCAGAGCCCTGGCCAATGCCATCCTCAAACCCAAACTATGGTTAAGATACATCGATGACACATTCGTGATTTGGCCCCATGGACAAGAAAACCTAAACAATTTCCTAACACACCTAAACAGCGCACACCCCAAAATCAAGTTCACCATGGAAACAGAAACAAACAAACAACTACCATTCCTAGATGTACTAATCTACAAAAAACAGATGGCACACTAGGACACACCATATACCAGAAGAAAACACACACCAACCGCTACCTCAACGCCCAATCCCACCACCACCCAGCACAGATAAACTCCGTGGCTAAAACACTAATTACCAGAACCAAACGCCTGGCAGACAAGACACACATTAAGGCTGAACTATGCACCCTGACTAAAGTACTGACAGCCAACGGCTTCCACAAAAGCAAAATCACCAGCTTGATCCACAAAAACACACTGAAACATAATAGAGACCCAGAAGATGAACAGACCTATGGAACAGCTGTCCTGCCCTACATAAGAGGTACTACAGACAAAATTAGTAAGGTACTACACAGACATCACATCAGGACTGCCTTCAAAACAGACAGAAAAATAGCAGCCATCCTTAGCAACCCCAAAGATAAAATTGACCTGGAAAACCAAGGCATATACGAAGTCCCCTGTGCATCATGCCCGGCCACATACATTGGACAGACCAATAGAAGAATAAGTACCCGCCTGGATGAACACAAAAATGCAGTCAAAAAGCTGGAACACACTTCCTCACTAGTCCAACACATGGAAGCTACATGTCATAGCATCAACTTCAATGGCACCAAAACCCTGGCCACTATGGAAAACCCTAGCCACAGAGTCATCAGAGAAGCCATAGAGATTGAAAAAGACCAGAAAGCATGAACAGAAGAGATGATTCCACCAGGCTGTCAATCATTTGGAAGCCTGCACTCACAAACAAAAAAATCTCCACACCACAAGCCAGGCAAACACCTGGGCACAAACAGATCCCCCTGATACCTCCAGCTCAAACACACCCCAACCAGGCACCCAGATGAAACCCAGCTTCCTACCAGAACTATCGCCAAACCGAACACTTCAACAACAGAATAATCAGAGAAGCCATAGAGATAGAAAACGCCCACACAGCATGAATAAAAGAGATGACACCTCCCGCTTACCAGCCATTTGGAAACCCGCCCTCATGAACAGACGAGTGCCCAACATGATGAATGACACCAGACCCACACCCACGAGGGCCACACGAGATGCCACCACCACACTTCCACGTAAAAGCAGACTCACACCCACACAGAAGATGAGACACGACCACAGACCAGAAGCCGCACTGCAGCTGCATCACTACCCACTTCAAACCCCCTGAGCCATACATGAAGCGAACTGACCCCACCATGAAGATGCAGCACGACCACGAACTCGAAACCAAACAGCAAGATCACAGCTCACCAGCTCAAATCCCCCAGTAACTAAGACCAACCTGAGCACAACCAAGCCCCCACCTGAACAGAACACACCTCCAGCCAATCAGAACATGGCCAACCCCCAACCAATCAGAACACAGCCAAACCCCCAACCAATGAGAACACACCCCCACCCAATCAGAACACAGCCAAGCCCCCACCCAATCAAGTCACACCCCACTAGCAGTTAAAAGGAAGAAGCAGCTGCAAGCTCACATCACTCTGAGAAGCACAGAGCTGAAGACAGAAGCCTGAAGATGATGAATGAGACTTCATCGAAACGTTGCCTAGATACTTCCAATCTTACGCGGGAAAACCCGAATAACCAAAGATCCATATATATATATATATATATATATATATATATATATATATATATATATATATATATATATATATATATATATATATATATATATATATATGATAAAATAAATAAATAAACTCTGCCCCTTGATATCTCAGAGGTTTTGTTTTGCTGTGAAAAAGGCTTCTTCTGAAGTCCTTACTGTTTTCTTTTAATGAGAATTTGAATGGATGTTATAATTCCACCCTAGCAAATCCTGATTGCATTGCAGCTTTTACTAGATTAAAATCCTGTCAGCATTGTGACTTTTCCATTCCTCTTGAAAACTCCTAATTCCTGAGCATAAAAGAATAATTTGGTCATGATTTTCTTTCCTTACAAGAATAGTTCCCAAACTTCCCATTTATGCAGAATATTATCATGAGTTTTTGAGGACTATCCAGAGTCAGCAATGCAGTTTTGGAGGATTGTATTATAGTTCTCAAAAACTCATGATAATATTCTGCATAAATGGGAAGTTTGGGAACTATTCTTGTAAGGAAAGAAAATCATGACCAAATTATTCTTTTATGCTCAGGAATTAGGAGTTTTCAAGAGGAATGGAAAAGTCACAATGCTGACAGGATTTTAGCCTAGTAAAAGCTGCAATGCAATCAGGATTTTGCTTTCTGATGAGAAAATAAATGAGAAGGCCTGTTTGTAGACAGTGATGTGTAAAGGAAGTTGGTTATGTCAAGAGATACACACAGATAAATTGAATGTGGTGTGAATGGAGAATGTCAGGATTGTCTGCGGTACAACAAGTGACACAATCAACCTGGACTGAAAATAAATTGACCAGTATTGGTCCACCCCTCTACAAAGAATAATAGTGACTGCTACACACACACACACACACACACACAAATATGTATTGAACATGGGTGCTGAAGATTTCCAGAATGAAAATATTAGGATCCCCTAATGCCAAATCTGAGATCTCTTTGATCAGATGAAGTAAGAAATCAGCTGGCACTTAGTGAATTGCCTACCATTTCTTGGCAATGCTAAAGATACAGTCACTCCATGGTGACACCTCACTGGAGAGAGAGAGACAATGTTTTTTTCCAGTGCTGTCAACATTTGAAATACAATTTGTGGTAGAGGAATGCAGGAATGCAGACTGGATGGAAAGTCCATGGAGGAGATGTACCGTAGGTGCCCTGATCCCTTTGTGGTTGGTTTAAATTGGGTGTGGTAGCTGAAGATGTTCCAGAAGTTCTATCCAGAATTTCATGTGGGTGTGTGCATACAGCATTAATAAAAACAGAAGCAAACCATTGAAATGTGTGTGTGTGTGTGTGTGTGTGTGTGTGTTGCCCACCACGTTGACATGACACATTGTGCTTCAAAGGCTGAACAGAAATTTGTTCCACCATAACTTCCTTCAATAGCAAAAACAATTTCTGACACCACTTGAAATTTGCTGATCCAAACTTTTTGCATCTCCTGCATCTCCTGTCACTTTTCTGACCCACTTTTTTCTTCCTGGGTGAGTCTTTGGAAGTGGTTTCAAGGGCTTTGCTGGACTCTGGGGGAAAGTATTTTCCTTGCCACTAATTATTCATCTTGAGTCCTGGTGCCCTGGGAATCTATGACAACTTTATTCTGTAACAATTTTCACCAACAGATAAGAAATTGGCAAGAATTGCTCTTCCTTCTCGCTCTCCTTGAAAATGTCTATAAAATCTACTATGCTGCTTCATTCCTTGCCTTCTCAGGTTGCTTATTGTGTGTGTCTGTGTGACATATGTAAATATTCTGGAGCACTGCTGACTTGGAAGAGCCAAGATGCCAAACTGGGCACTCCAAATGTTCAACTGCACAGTTTCTGCTTCCTTCTTATTGCTGTCTGTCCACTATAATTTATCTCCCTTTTTCTTTAAACAGAAAGATGCATTAATCTTTGCTTTTAACTTACTTTCTTTACAAGATTAAATGAAAAATAATCCTGAAATTATTGCTGTAATTTTTCCATTTGCTTGAGATTGAGCCCCATGGGACTTCATGGTCTATTCAGACTGACTATTTTCATGTTGCTCATTGCCTCAACCTTACTTTTTATATCTTTCCTTCTTCCTCATACTCTGTTTTTGGCTGGCATACAGTTTTACAGAGGTCTCTTTCTATTCTCTTTTTAGAGGGTTTGAAGTCCTCGCTAATTGATTTTCTGTCTCCATCTTTCAGCCCAACCTCTAGTCTCTGGAAAAGAAAGATCCATTCTGAGATGCTCCAGTGAGAATTATTTTGGACTAAAAATGTTCATCTGCTCTTTGAATAGAGGCTGGTTCGTCCTATGTAGTAGAAAAAGACTCACAGAGATTCTTACTTCAAATCATCCATCCATCCAAGACCCTCCAAGCAGTACATGACGATGAGCCAAGAGTAGCAATATTTCTCTTACACAGACACAGGTGAGGTTGTGGAATGGAGTGTTTTGGGGGTTACTTATATAATATACATGGATATATAAGAAAAAGGGAAGAAGAAGATTACATGCTCTCTCTCTCTCCCCCCCCTCTCTAATCTATCACCTATGATCTCTCTCTCTCTCTCTTTCTCTGATGCTTCACCTGCTAAAATTCCTCCATCAAATCTGCACCAACTTGATCTTCTTTTGTACTTCACTCTCTTTCACAATTCCTTGTGGATGTGATTATTAGGCTGAGGTTGGACAGGAGGTGACATCTTTTCTCGCCATTTCCTGAAATGGGGGACAATTTTGTTTCATTCATTTGACAGAACTACTTCAGCAAGTATTTTTGTTTACACTGCTGAGTCTCCAGATTTTGGTGGGATATAGAATAGAATATAGAATAACAGAGTTGGGAGGGACCTTGGAGGTCTTCTAGTCCAACCCCCTGCTCAGGCAGGAAACCCTATAGCATTTCAGACACATGGTTGTCCAAACTCTTCTTAAAAACTTCCAGTGTTGGAGCATTCACATCTTCTGGAGGCAAATTGTTCCACGGATTAATTGTTCTAACTGTCAAGAAATGTCTCCTTAGTTCTAGGTTGCTTCTCTCCTTGATTAGTTTCCCCCCATTGCTTCTTGTCCTGCCCTCAGGTGCTTTGGAGAACAGCTTGACTCCCTCTTCTTTGTGGCAGCCCCTGAGATATTGGAACACTATCTAACACTATCATGTCACTCCTAGTCCTTCTTTTCATCAAATTAGACATACCCAGTTCCTGCAACCGTTCTTTATATGTTTTAGCCTCCAGTCCCCTAATCATCTTTGTTGCTCTTCTCCGCACTCTTTCTAGAGTCTCAACATCTTTTTTACATCGTGGTGACTAAAACTGAATGCAGTATTCCAAGTGTGGCCTCACCAAGGCATTAGAAAGTGGTATTAATTTGAATGAAATAAATGAATCAATACGTGGATAAAGGAATAAATGTGTTGCAGGGTGGGGAGGGGATCCAGCAGAACAGACTTAATGGAGACATCTTTTTTCATTGTTATATAGAAGCCTGAAGGAAGCTTCTAGAAAACCTACCTGTGCAAGACAGATGATGATGTCTTGGAAGTGGTGATGGAAATGAAGGCATCACAAAGTCTTAGCATATTTAATAGCTGAAGTTCTGATCAAATCTATGGGTGCTGAGATTTACCCTTGGCTTCCAGAATTGAGGATCATGTCCATGCAGCTCCTTTTTCTTTGCTGAAGAAAAGCCTGAGATTTTATGAATAATCAAATTTCTGTACTCTCTCAGCAATTAAAAAAAGGGGTGGGGGTGGAAGTTTTGTAACATTCCATGCTAACAGTAGGAATGCCTTGATGGCACATAATCAAGCTGACAATTGCTTAATCAGGATATTCATCTGTTCTGTACTGAATTTCTTTTTATGTCATTACTTGTTCTAATTTGTATAGACAATGAACATGGGAACCTCGTGGGAAACCAGTAACCAAAGCTACCAAGGAGAATTCATCTTGCTGGGGGTGGCTGACCAGCCACGGTTGGAGATGTTGCTCTTTGCCCTTGTTCTTGTCTGCTACATGATGACCCTTCTGGGCAACACTACTATCATTGTTGTGTCGAGCTTAGATGCAGGGCTCCATACCCCCATGTATTTCTTTCTCAGCAACCTTTCCTTCATTGACCTCTGCTTCACCACCAGCCTTGGGCCCCACATGCTGGTGAATTTCTGGAGAAAAAGCAAGACTATCACTTATGGTGGCTGTGTGGCTGAGTTGTACAATTCTCTTGCTTTGGGCTGCACAGAGTGTTCTTTGTTAGCTGTCATGGCCTATGATCGCTATGCCGCCATCTGTCATCCATTGCGCTATACTATGATTATGAGCCACTGTCTGAGCTTCATGATGGCTGCTGTTTGCTGGGTAAGTGGCTTCAGTGTCTCACTAGTTCATACAGTCATGACTCTTAAGCTTCCACTGTGTGGACAGAATCAAGTGGATCATTTCTTTTGTGAGCTCCCTGCCCTTCTTAAATTGGCTTGTGTTGACACTTCACTAAATGAGGTTGTGCTATTTTCTACTAATGTGTTGTTCCTTCTAATTCCAGTTAGTCTCATCACAATCTCCTATAGCTATATAGCTGCTGCAGTGCTGAGGATTCGCTCAGCTGAAGGCAGGAAGAGGGCCTTCAACACTTGTTCCTCTCACCTGATGGTGGTCTGGCTCTTCTATGGTACAGCCATTTTCAATTATTTCCAGCCTGTGTCCATCTCCCGTGATCGACACAAGATGATTTCCCTTTCCTATACCTTTGTCGCCACCATGCTTAATCCACTGATCTACACTCTGAGAAACAAAGACGTACATAAAGCTCTCCAAAGACTAATCAAAAATAGATTTTTGTAAGGCTTTTGATACAGTAGTACATGATAAACTGCTGTTGAAATTAAACTCTTTACAGAATTTCTGGTCCTTTGCACAAGTGGATTGCTGCTTTCCTCTCTAATAGACTGCAGAAAGTCAACATAGGGAACTCGCTGTCTAATCTTGCATCAGTTAACAATGGTGTTCCACAAGGCAGCGTCTTAGGTCCCACACTTTTTTTGCTCTATATCGGTTTATGTGATCAACTTAAAAGCAATTGCGTCCTTTTGGCCGATGATGTAAAAATATTCAATACTACAGATAATTCTGTTGTTTTGCAAAGTGATCTCGACTATATGTCTGAATGGTGATCTATTTGGCAACTTCAACTTTTGATCAATAAATGCTTTGTTGTACATATTGGTAAATGTAATCAGAATGTCAAGTATAACCTAGGAGGCATTGAACTGGCTGATGACCCTCATTTTGTCAAGGACCTAAATATACTTATCTCTGACGATATATGCTCCAAAGTTCACTTTAACAGCATTGCTAAAAAAGCATTAAGAGTTATAAATTTAGTTTTGCAGATTTTTTTCTAGAAATATTGCATTGCTAATTAGAGCTTATAAAACGTATGCTAGACCAATCTTATAGTATTGTTCAACTGTTTGGAATCTCCACCATATATCTGACATCAGTACAATTGAGTGGGTTCAGAAGATTTCACAAGAAAAGTCTTCCACTTTTCTGTATACAATAGAATTCCTTATGCTACAAGGCTCGAAATTCTCGGTTTGGATAACTTAGAACTGTGTCGCTTGCGGTCAGACCTAGGTATTGCATACAAAATTATACTTAGTAATGTTTTACCTGTAAATGACTTTATTTGTTTTAATCGCAATAATATGCGCGCAAACAACCACTTTAAACTCAATGTAAATCATTTTAAACTTCACTGTAAACAATATGATTTCTGTAATAGAGTTATCAAAGTCTGAAATGCTGTACCAGATTCAGTTGTTTCAACTACAAATTTTCACAGTTTCAGTTACAAATTGACTTTCGTGGACCTTACATCATACTTAAGTGGTTAGTAGAGGGGGCGTGCATATGTGCAATAACATGCCTATCATCCCTGTCATTGTATTTTTATTCTCTTATTCTTGTTCTCATTTTTGTTTGACAAATTCAAATAAATAAATTAAAGAAGAACTATTCAAAACTGCATTTCAAGTCTTCAAGACCCTAAAATTAAACAGTTGACATTTAATTTATTGGATATGAACTATGTCTATACTACATTACGTTACATTAGAAAATAAAACTGAAAGTGCTTTGAAATCACATGTGTTGCTTGTAACAATTATAAATAAAACACAGAATGAAATAACACTGGCAACAACTTTTGTCTTTTTAATGTAATGCTATCCCATTCATAAATGTAACAACAATACTAGGTACATATGAGCTAAGCAGCTGAACCATCATTTTTAGATCTTCACAGATATTCCAGTTTTACATGGTGTACTGGAAGCACTTAAAGAACAGTTCCATGTTTTCCTATGTTTCTGGCATGTGAGCAGCATAGCCAGCAGCTATGGAAGTCTGTACATTGCCATTGCGTAAAAAGATTTCTATAAAACGTTATCACCACCGTGCTTAATCCACTGATCTACACTCTGAGGAACAAAGAGTTGCATAAAGCTTTCCACGGACTAATGAAGAAGAAATAAACCCATGGTTCGAATCTGCATTTCAAGATTCCAAGAAATGCTCTTGATATGTTATTTTTGCAGTACTTTTGATTGTACCTTCTTTTTCTTTCTCTCTTTGTTCATAATAAATATGCCATTTATCTTGATACCACAACACTACACAATACTAATAAATTAAAAGTATAGAAACCACTAAAACCAATCATAAGAACTCATTTTCTGAAATGTGTTTACCCTGTTGTGGATAATATACTATCTTTCTATCCCTTGCTATTCCCTTGTGAAAAAGGCATCTGCTGAAGTTCTTTAAAAAAAAAATTAAAGAGAATTTGAACGGAGGTTATTACTCCACCTTAGCAAATTCCATCCATATTGTGGCTTTGCTAGGCCAAATCCTGTCTGCATTTCCCTCTTTCTTGGACACTATGAATTCCTGAACTGAGAAGAAGAGTTTTGCTCATGATTTTCTTTCCTTATGAGACCAGTTCCCAAACTTTCCCTTTGTGTAGACCCTGAGATTGTCATAATCGGTTTTTGAAGACTATAATCTAATCTAATCCAGAGTCAGCAATGGCCTTTTGGGGAATTCTATATATATATAAAATTGCTCTTCTGTGGTGTCTGCAGGACCCCAAAATTAAACAATTAACATTTAATGTATTTGATATGAACTATGTCTATGTTGCTTACATTGGAAAATAAAACTGGAAGTGCTTTGAAATCACATGAGTACCTTGTAACAATTATAAATAAAATACAGAATGAAATAGCACGGGACAACAAATTTTGTCTTTTTAATGTACTGCAGTTCTCTTGCATGGCTATCCCATTCATTCACAAATGTAACAACAATACTAGGTTCATATGAGCTAAGCAGCCGAACCATCATTTTTAGATCTTCACAGATATTCCAGTTTTATATGGTGTACTGGATGCACTTCAAGAACGGTTCCATGTTTTCCTATGTTTCTGGCATGTGAACAGCATAGCCAGCAGCTATGAAAGGCTGTACATTGCCATTATGTAAAAATAGAAGATTTCTATAAAACGGTATATGATAGGTTAAATTACAGGTTATTTTCATGATTAGCAGCCAAAAATTAATAAGAAACACCCCAAATATTCGGGAAATAAAATCCTTGTGGTCCACTGTAAGCAATCAATGAAAATAGTAAAAGTAGCAATAAAAGGTAAAGAATCACAGCAAAATTAGCATGCTATTAAAATGATCAGGAGAATAATATATCTTTGTCTGGCATCAAAAGACTACGAAGACAATACAAGTTATAGTTCACTGGATGGAGCACCCCAAATTTATGGGACTACTGACGAGAAGGCCTGTTTGTAGACACTGGTATGGAAATGAGAGTTGATTACATCAAGAGGTACCAGAATGAACAAAGAATATGTTGGCAGTTCACACAAAGAGAGTGTGTAAAGATAATTGCAAAGCAAATTTATGAAAGAAGAGTAAATGGTTCAAGAGGAAGGGAAGACTAAGAAGTCCATGGTGGGCTGAAGCTGAAGACATCCTGTTTTTACACACATATAAACAAATGTATCAATTGCTATGTAGACCAATGGCATCTAAATGCTCATCCTGAATATCAGCCATACTGACTGGAAAGTCCTCCAGGTATATCTGGAACCCATTGGAATCTCCCTAACAAAGCCAGACATGATCTACCATGTGTTTTGGGCCATAATGAGTTGAAATATAGCCACTGTGACCATGGCAACCACGAACACCGAACCAAACTAAACCGTGGCAATCCCAGCAAAAGTGCTGAAGTCATTTCATGCTGGCACTTGAGTGGAGAGCAAGAGAGAGAGAACATTGTTGAGCATGGAACAGAAGTACATAGGTTTGCTGGATGCACTTGTGTGTTGTTGTTGTTTTGGAATGCTCCCAACATTTGGAATACAATTTGTGACAAAAGAATGTAGACTGGATGGGAAATCCATGGAGAAGGCATAGGTGCCCTAGTCCCTTCCTAGTGGATCTAGATTGCATGTGGTGTCCAAAGACATTCCAGATGTTTTATCCAGTGTACATTTGTGTGTACAATTTTAATTAAATAAATTGAAGTGTCGTGTCCGTCGGGAAAGGAGACTCGGGAGCCAGTGACATAGTTCAACTCTTTATTAAGTTCCGAGATCGGCTCGGCTCACAGAAGAAAAGCGGTGGCTTTTATTCTCTGGCTGCGGCAGCCGTGGCCAATGGCACCGCTTTGAATCTCCCGCGATTAGTTTCCACCAATCGCGGGGGATTCGCGGCGGGCCAATCAGTGCAGCTTGCTCAGCCAATCAGGTTGCTGTGCGTTCTGACCAATCACAGCGCGGCACTTGCGAGTATGTTAATGGATCGTACAGAACACCCCTCCCCTCTTGGTAGGGTCCTACGTAACATAGTCCCGTAAGTAGGCGGGGCTCCGTACTTGCCTACTTGACCTGTGCAGGTTAGTTGATGATTGGCCTTTGGCCGGTTCGGTCAGGTTCTGTGTTGTTCTCTGCCTCGTCGATGGAACCGCCTGGAAGGGTGAGCCGGGACTTTTGTCGCAGCTCCCTCCCGGTCTATCCGGGCTGGTTGAGCTGCTGGTGTTGCCGCTCCCGCCCGGCCTCTCTGGGCTGGTTGAGCTGGCCTGGCTGCTTCTCCCTGGTGAGGCTTCGAGTTGGCTGTCTGTTTCTATCTCGATAGGTAAGTATTCCTGGTTTCTTTTCTGCTGGGGTTGGTTCCCGGGGCCTTCCCTCCCCTCTTGGTTTGTGCTGGGGGGTCTCCCTTCTGGGTGTATGTCTGTGTTCAATTGCGTGTCGGTTGTGTTTCCCGTGGTTGTTCTCGATCTTATTTGATCGATATGTCACTTCCATTCTAGTCCGTCGGTTGTTTGTACCCGGTACGAGTGGGGGCCTGTTGCCTGGGTTATCGTTGCCGGTATCCAGAGGGGGTCCCCTCTAAGGTTTTTTGCGTATACTGCATCTCCTGGTGTAAATGTTCGGTACCGGCTTGATGAATTGGTGGGTTTTTCGGGGTTGTATGTGGGGTGCAGCCTATCCAGGGGGGACCTTAGTTTCCTTCCCATTAGGAGTTCTGCGGGGCTTTTGTTGGTCGTTGTGTTTGGGGTTATGTGTTGGATAAAAAGAAGTTTATTTATTTTTTCCTGCATGTTTCCTGTTTTGATTTTTTGAATTGTTTTTTTCGTAAATTGGACCATTCGTTCCGCCCTACCATTCGCCACCGGATGAGCCGGCGCTGTCAGGGCGTGCCGTATTCCCCGTTCTGCTAGGAATTTCTCGAATTCCAGGGCGGTGAACTGTGGTCCGTTATCTGACACGATGACGTCTGGGAAGCCGTGGGTTGAGAATAGTCTGTTGAGTTCTCGGGTGACGGCCTCGGTGGTGGTAGTTTTCATGTCGCTTACCTCCAGCCAATTGGAGTAAGCATCTACCGTTATGAGGAATGTGTGTCCTTTTGTGGGTCTGGCGAAATCTATGTGTATCCTGGACCATGGTCCCCTGGGGTTTCCCACTCCCGGATTGGGGCGGCGGGTGGGCATGGTCTGGATTCCTGGCATTGCTTGCAGCTAGCCACCCAGGCTTCAATTTGCTTGTCCATCCCTGGCCACCAAGTGTAGCTTCTGGCCAAGGCTTTTGATCTGATGATTCCCGGGTGCCCCTCGTGTAACAAGTCCAAGAACCTTTTTTGTCATGTTTCTGGGATTACCACCCTGTCCCCCCATAATATACAACCCTTCTGCATGGAAAGTTCCAATTGTTTGTTTTTAAAAGTCCTGAATGTCTCGTCGACGTCCTTTTCCGGCCAGCCCTTCTCCGCCCATTGTAATACCCGCACCAGACGTTTGTCTTTATTGGTTTCGTGGGCAATGTCTGACGCGGTTAGGGGCAGGTTGGGTATGGCCTCGATGCTCAAGGTGGATGTTGTGGGTGCTGGGTCGGCATCCAGGTCGGTAGCGGTGTGCGGCTCAAAGCGTCTGCGTGTGTGATCGTTTTGCCGGGTCAGTGGATCAGCCGGTAACTGTAGGCGGTGAGGAACTCAGACCACCTTGTCATTCTTGGGGATAGAATGTTTGGGGTGGCCTTGTTCCCCGCCAGGATGCCCAACAACGGCTTGTGGTCCGTGATGATGGTGAATGTCCTGCCGTAGAGGTACTTGTGGAACCTTTTGACGGCGGCGATGATTGCCAGGGCTTCCTTGTCGAGTTGGCTATAGTTCCTTTCCGGCTTCGACAAGGTTCTTGAGTAAAAGGCGATGGGTGCTTCGTTTCCGTTTGGGAGTGTGTGGCTGAGGATCGCCCGATCCCGAACGGTGATGCGTCGCACGTGACTGTCAGCGGGAGGGTCTCGTTGTATTGGATGAGGACGGCATCCGATGTGAGTAGGTCCTTGGTTTGGTTGAAGGCAGCTTCCTCTCGTTTCCCCCAGGTCCAGGTGGCTGTTTGATCGAGCAGTCTATGCAACGGTTCCGCCGTGGTCGCCTTCTGGGGTAGGAAAACATTGTAGAAATTAATCAGCCCAAGAAATGCCTGCAATTCTGTTTTGTTCCTTGGTCTGGGGGCTTCTTTGATGGCTCTGATTTTTTTCTCGGTTGGGTGAATGCCGTGCCAGTCTAGGAGATATCCTAGGAACTCGACCCTCTCTGTATGCAGCTGGCATTTTTCTTTTTTGACTTTAAGCCCGGCCTCTTTGAATTTTGTTAGTACCTCCCTCAGGCGACCCTCCAGTTCTCTTTGGTTGGCTGCTGACACCAGTACGTCGTCGAAGTAGGGCACCACCCCCTTAATTCCTTGTAGGAGTCTTTCCATGAGGCTCTGGAAAATTCCTGGGGCTACGCTGACTCCAAACTGGAGTCTCTTACAGCGAAAAGCCCCCCGGTGGGTTACTATGGTTTGTGCCTCGGCGGTTTCTGCGTCGTCCGGTAACTGTTGGTAAGCTTGTGCCAGGTCGAGCTTCGCAAAGACCTTTCCTCCCCCCAGTGAGTGTAGGAGGTGCTGCACTACTGGGACGGGGTAGGCGCTTTGTTGTAAGGCGCAATTTAGGGTGGCCTTATAGTTCCCACAGATTCTCACCGACCCATCGGGCTTGACTGGGGTGACTATGGGGGTCTCCCACCGGGCATGATCAGTTGGCTCTAGGACCCCCTGTTTGATGAGCTTGTCTATCTGCTCATCAATCTTAGACTGAAGTGCGAAAGGTACCCGCCATGGTTTTAAACGTATCGGGGGAATGCTGGGGTCTAGACTGAAGGAAATAGGGGGCCCTCAGTACTTGCCTAGGGTGCTGTCAAACACTTCCTGGAAGTCCCTTGCGAGTTGCTCTTCCCAATCTGGCTCTGGGATGTGGTCGATGCCGGTTACTTCAATCCCGAGTGGCGCAAACCACTGTAGTCCCAAAAGGCTGGGTCTGTCTCTATCCACGACCGTCAAGGGAAGCCTTGCTGTACGCCCTTTGAAGGTTACTTCGAAAAGTCCTGTTCCGACTACAGGGATGCGGTTCCCTTGGTAGTCTTTAAGGATTAACTTCTGGCTTTCCAGCCCCCTCTTTTGGATTGCGGGCACCAGGCGCTTGATTTCCTGCCATGCAACCATGGAGAGGTAGGACCCGGAGTCCACCTCCATTTTGCATGGCTTGCCCTCGATGTCCACGTCCACGTATACCTTTCGGGCGTCTATGCTTGATGAATGGCCGATGACGACCGTCTGGTGGGTCTCCTCTCTCTGCCGATTTTCACTGCCCCGTCGGGCCTGACCGTCCCGGTTCCAACAACCCTCGGCTTGGCAGTCCCTGGGCCTGGGGAGGGTGCCGTCTCATCTCCGGTCGCTGTTGTCTTGTCGTCGGGGGCTGTAGGTCTTCTTGAGTCGGCAGACTCGGGCGATGTGGCCTCTTTTATCGCAGTGCCGGCAGATCATGTCGAAAAACCGGCACTCCGATCGAGGGTGGTCACCCCCGCATCCGGCACATTGGGGTCCCGACTTACGACTCCGCTGGTCGCGCCGGTCTCGTTCTGTTTGGAGGCGATGGATGTCTTCCTCCTCGTCCGTGGTGTCGGAGGCAGAGTCAAAGTCACCATGGTGTGTGGTGGTGGCCTCTCGGCGGCTTGCTTCTGGGCACGTCTCGGTGGTCGTACCTGCCTCGGAGGTCATGGCTCGGCCCCCGGTGTCCGGTCTCCGCATTCGAGCCGCCGATTTCCGGGTCGCCTCGGCTGCGGTGGCCTCGGCAAAGGCGTCGGCGAGGGAGATGTCTCCTTTGGCCATCAGCCGGCTTTGCAAGACTGGATCCTTGAGCCCGAGGACGACGCAGTCTCATAGTGCCTCGTCCATATCCGTGAACCCGCACATGCCCCCTAGATTTCGTAGGTCTGCCACGAAATCACTGATGCTCTCATCCGGTTTCTGGTCTCGCCGGTAGAAGTCGTGCCGTCTGATGAGGGTGGGCACGGCGGGAGCATAGTGGCTTTGGAGCAGCGGTTCGAGGTCGGCCCAGTCCATTGCCTTCACGTCCTCGGGTTTCGCAAGGGCTTTTGCCATCTTAAACACTGCGGGCCCGCAGTGTGTCAGGAAAACGGCCCTTTTTTTCTGCCCATTTGCGTCCTTGAGGTTGCTACTTTCCAGGAACATTAGGAACCGGTCAATGTACGATTCCCAGTCCTCAGTAGCTTGGTCGAAGGGCGCGGGCGGTGTGAGGTTGTCCATCTCGTCGATTTCGTTCCCTCGGGACCACGTGCTCGATGGGGATCAGCTCTGGAATCCCATCCTCGTCGCCAGTGTCGTGTCCGTCGGGAAAGGAGACTCGGGAGCCAGTGACTTAGTTCAACTCTTTATTAAGTTCCGAGATCGGCTCGGCTCACAGAAGAAAAGCGGCGGCTTTTATTCTCTGGCTGCGGCGGCCGCGGCCAATGGCACCGCTTTGAATCTCCCGCGATTAGTTTCCACCAATTGCGGGGGATTCGCGGCGGGCCAATCAGTGCGGCTTGCTCAGCCAATCAGGTTGCTGTGCGTTCTGACCAATCACAGCGCGGTGCTTGCGAGTATGTTAATGGATCGTACAGAACAAGAAGCAAACAATTGTGTGTTTCTTTCTCACTTCCCTTAACCTGGCATCTTGTATGGCAAAGGCTGGCAAAAATTTGTTCCATCATACAGTTCCTGCAATAGCAAACAAAATTTGCTGACACTATTTGAAATTTACTCCTTTGTTTCCCAATCCCAAACATTTGCAGATCACTCTTGCATCTTTGCTCCTGTCACTTTTCTGACCCCCTCCTTCCTTCCTGGATGAGCATTTGCAAATGGTTTCAAAGGCTTTGCTGGCCTCTAAGGGAAGTGTCTTGCTTGCTGCTAATTGTTCATCTTGAGTCCTGGTGCCCTGAGGCTTTGTGGCAACTATACTACAGAGCAACATAGCAACTTTCACTAAATGGTCCTCCCTTTGTCCTCCTCCTCCCAGAAAATGCCCACAAAGTCTACCATTCTGCTTTCTCAGATTGATTATTGTGTGTCTCTAATTTTCTGCAGGACCAGTGACCTGGAACTGCCACGATGCTGGGCTGAATAAGGTGGGCTGATGTCCCAAATTTTGATGGGGACTTCCTTTCTGCCTTTCCCATCTCCTTTGATGGTACTTATTCAATACTCCAAATATTCAAGTTGCAAGTTTCCTCTTCTTTCTTATTATTGTCTCTCTAGTGTAATTTCTCTCCTTTTTTTCTTTAAACAGAATGATGCGTTAATCTTTGCTTTTAGTTTTCTTTCCCTATAGGATCAAGTGAAATATGGTCTTGAAATGATTGCTAAAGTGCTATCTGCTTTCTCTTCAGATTAAACCCTGTGGGTCCATGCACTATTCAGACTGACTATTTTCATATTATTCGTTGCCTTAACCTTCATTCTTTCAATCATTTCTTCCTCTGTTCCTGTCTAAATATTTCTGTTAACTTTGTCTAGTTTCCTCAGTGACTCTTTCTGTTCTCTTTTTAGGGGGGGCTCCCCTCCCACCAATCTGTCTCCTGTCTCCACCTTTCAGTCCAACCTCTAGTCTCTGGCTTAGAAAGATCCATTCAGAAATGCTCCCATGTCAACTATATTGGCCTGAAAATATGTCACCTGATCCTTGAGCAGAGGCTGGTTCTTCCTGTGAAAAAGAGTCATAATTAGAGATTCTTACCTGAGATCATAAAAACATCAAAGATCTTCCAAGTCCAGGTGAGCCAAGAGGTAGCAAATTTATCTTACCCAGACACGGTTGGGACATGGAATATTTTTGGAAATGGAATGATTTGCAGTTGTAGTTATATAATTTATATAATACACACATACACACATGTATGAGGATCTATGATAATTCGCCATGGCTAACTTGCTGCATGCTAACTTGCTAACCATGGCCAAGTTGCTGCAGGACAAGAGTTACACTAATATCAAAGAAATAGTGGAATTGAATAACTAAAGAAAAGATGCAAAAGAAGGAATAGAATGAAATGTGAATTGGAAAAATTAAAATATTTTTTTTACATTTTAAATAATTAAAGAGAATTGTTAAATTGTCCTGTAGCAAGTTGTCCCATGGCAAGTTGACTATGGTGAGTTGGCCATGGCAAGTTGGCCGCAGTGAACTGGCTGTGGCAAGTTGCCTGATTCTGCATGTATGTAACAGGGAAGAAGAAATTTAGATATTTTCTCTCTCTCTCTCTCTCTCTCTCCTCCCCGCTCATCTATGATAAGTATGTCTTTTTCTTAATTATAAAGGCATTAAAATTATTTTATTTTAAAACATTTCAATATTTTCTAGAATAGAGTGAATGTTGTTCATGAAATATATTGTAACCTCAATTTTCATTGATTACAGCTGATTTCACCAATGGTCAGCTGAAGGTATCATAAATTTCTTAGTTCTTCTGGGTCTTAATGTCTGTTAGATTCTGTTTCAATGTGATTTTTGAATGAGTCTGTTCATTGTAAAATTACACCTTTAACGGACATTTTGCTTTACAAACACTGATATTCACTCTACAAATAAGAAGCTAATTTGATTTGTTTTTTAATATGAAATTGGGCAATTTACAGCTTAGATGCAAACAGGAATACAGCTAAACAATAAAATACACAAACTGTGATGCAGTTTCTAGTTATGCAATACACCTTCACACAGAGAACAAACCACAAATACCAATTTTAGGGGACAAGTATTTAAGAACATACATTTCAAAAAATATGCACAGTAAAAATTACATTGTGGAAAAAATGTACATAGGAAATGTGCACAAAAATGTTTATGTAAGAAATATTCAAATTAAAATGGTGAATTTTTTATTTCAAAAATTATACATTAATGTCAAAATGGAAAAGGACTGAAAAGTGAACTAGAATTTGATCACATCTGACTCATTCCTAACAGACCTATAATATCTTCTTAATGAATATCTTTCCAATGTTTCCCACCTTATAAACCAATTGCCTAAAATCATCAATCTCTCTTCTGTTTGTTTTTTTTCATTTAAGAGTGCTGGGTTTGTGGCAGTGATAGGAAAATTAATATGTAATCCCCCCCCCCATAAGCATAATGAGAAGTTTCTTTGTAGAAAAATAATATTTGCTTGCGCTCTCCCTCCCCCCCCCCTTCTTCTCCCTCTCTCTCCCTCCCCCCCTCTCTCTTTCCCTCTCTAACTTACTTCACTGGGTGCTTCTTGTGGGAAAGACAGGTGAAAGGGGAAAGAATATACACCACATTGCTTTGAGCTCCCGAATG
Source organism: Notechis scutatus (assembly GCF_049901735.1). Classification (NCBI taxonomy): domain Eukaryota; kingdom Metazoa; phylum Chordata; class Lepidosauria; order Squamata; family Elapidae; genus Notechis; species Notechis scutatus. The sequence continues at coordinate 25,701,220 of NC_142010.1, read as the reverse complement.
GAATGCGAGATATGAATGCAATGCATAAATAGTGTGAAAGAGAGAAAAGTAGATTTGTCAGACATAAGACAGGCAAGTCTGCTGGATGGTCAAGAGAAAAGGGTGGAGGCTGGAATGTTCTTTCATTTCTCCTCTCTTGCATATTAAATATTGCTTCAGTTTTCTCTTTCTTTGATTCTTTTGTCTGCTGAAATTCCTTCAACTGTTAAATCTGCAGAAACTTAATATTGTTTTGTAGCTGGCTGTCCATTTTCTAAAAGTCTTTCTTAATGGGCATGGGATTATTATGGGGTAGAAGATTGCATTTTATCCCCTGTTTTCTGAAACTTTCATTTGTTCTGCAAGAAGCACTTCAGGAAGTGTTTTGAATCTCCAGATTTTAGTGGGAGATAAATGTAATAAATAAATTAATATCTGGATAAAGGAATAAATGTGTTGCAGATGGGGAGAGGATTCAGCAGAACAGACCTACAGTAATTGAAACATCTTTTTTTCATTGTCATATAGAAACATGAAGGAGGCTTCTGGAAAACCTACCTGTGCAGGACAGGTGATCACATCTTGGAAATGGTGACGGAGATGAAGCAGGTGGTTGAGTCACAGAATCTTAGTATAATTCATGCCTGAAATCCCAATCAAATCTATGGGATGCTGAGATTTGCCCATGGCCTCCAGAATTGAGGCTCATGTCCATGCAATTCCCATTCCTTTGATGAACAAAAGGCTAAGATTTTATAAGTACGCAAGTAACTAAATCTACCGCTGTTCCCAAATTAAAAAGTTAATGAGAAATTGATCATATTCAACCCTTCCTAATCGGTATTTTTTCAGTGTTTCCCATTAATGGGCTAAATACGGCAATTTCCCTTCTTCTTCTTCTTCTTCTTCTTCTTCTTCTTCTTCTTCTTCTTCTTCTTCTTCTTCTTCTTCTTCTTCTTCTTCTTCTTCTTCTTCTTCTTCTTCTTCTTCTTCTTCTTCTTCTTCTTCTTTCATTTAAGTGTGTTGTAGGTAGTGAGGAAAATTAATATGTAATTTGGGTGACTTTAGGAAAAAGCTTAATGTCAGTAAGGCTTATATCTGGCTACGTTGACCTCCTTGTGTGATGCCAATGTCCATACATATTAAATTATATCTTATCCATCTGGGGTTCTCTATATGGAAAATATTATGTGGTTTTTTTTGTGACCTTGCACAATTTTTCTCTCTCTTTCTCCCTCCCTCCCTCTCTCTCTCTCTCTGTGTGTGTGTGTGTGTGTGTGTGTGTCTTTCTCTATATCTCTGTTACTCTCTCTCTCTTTGGGCTCAATTGCGGTTGTAAGTTGAGGACTACCTGTATTGGGATGAGTTGCAGTAGGAGATGACATCTTTTTTCCCCATTTCTTGAAACTTTCCTTCATTCTGCAATAACCACTTCAGCTAGTCTTATTGTTTAAATCACTGAATATTGGTGAAATGTAAGTATAACAAGTGAGTGAATTGATACCTGAATAAAGGAATAAATGTGTTGCAGGTGGGGAGAGAATCCAGCAAAACATCTTGGAACATCTTTTTTACTGTGATATAGAAACTGAAGGAGACGACTGGAAAAGATACTTTTGTAAGACAGGTGATCACAGCTTAGAGATGAGCAGAAATCACTGCCCAATGTTGTGATTGGACTCCAACTATCTGTACATTCGTAGACTATATCCATGAGAAGAGCAGGGGACATAAGGTATTGCCCCTAATTTTCCTGCACAGAGGAAGTTGTTCCAAAATAAGATGCTATGCTAAAATATTACTATTTAGTCAGACACCATGCACAATCAGGATGATCATTTAGAGGCCAAACGGTAACCGCGAGAATTTTACAAATAGTGTAGATAAGATGAATATCAGGGGTGGGGCTGCTGGGGGTTCGCAGGCGTTCAGGGGAGCCCCTAGCTAAGATTTTGTGCAGTTCTGAGAACCCCCAAATCTCACTCCTGGCTGGCCCTGCCCACCCTGCCCCTCCCCTCCCAGGAGTCCCCATGCGGCCCGTTTTAGATTTAGGTAAGTGCAGGGCGCATACGGAGGCTCGGGGAGGGTGAAAAACAGGCCTCCCGGAAATTTGGGAAGGCCGGAAATGGGCCTGTTTCCAGCTTCCAGAGAGCCTCCAGAGCCCAGAGAGGCCATTTTCGCCCTCCCGGAGGCTCAAGGAAAGCCTCCAGAGCTCAGGGAGGGCAAAATGTCCCCCACCAATTGTGGTGCAGGAGGCCTACTACGCCACGCCCACCATGGCCACGCCCACTCAGCAACCGGGCAGAGAACCCCTTGCTAAAAATTTTGAAGCCCACCCCAATAAATATCCTTCATTTTTTTCCCATTCATGTCATATTTATATTCACAAATTAAGCTATTGTGATCCTAGTTATGCTTTAAGAGCTTTTTGAATAAGATAAGAGGGAAACTGATGCCTTAAGCCACTGATATTATGGCAAGTGGGACTCACCCAAAAGGTCCATGGCTTAAGGTGACTCTCCCTTATTTTATTTTTTTTAAAGCCTATAAAACTTTTGACCGTACCCATTCTTGGGGTGGAAAAAGAATTCTAGCAGAATACGGTCAGTGTTTGATGTTCATTATTTATGTTTATTACATAGGACTTCAACTACAACTTTAGCCTCTGATTTATGTCAAAGTTCCAAAATCTATTGATTGTATTATACAACCGAATAATGCAATGTTTTCTGCATTATTACTAACATATTCACTTCTTCCTTAGTAAGACTGTGCTTTATATTACAGATATCATAATCTTTGTGTGGTTAACAATGGTATCTATAAGTGTTTGTGAAGACCCCTGACAGGGGCTATCTAACAGAACTAGGATTAGGGGAGCAGGTTTTGTGTAGCTAGAAATCAAATAAATTTATGTGCAGGAAATTCATTGTACCTAGCTAACAACATCCAATCAGAGGTTAGATAGGATGTCCAGAAGGCAATTATCAATCTTTTTGATAAAGAGTGGGCAACAGGAAAATAAAATAGATGGGTAGATCTTTAACTTATCAACCATACACAATTCCTCCCTTGTGGTTTTTAAGGCATTGCATGGTGAGAAAGCAGTGCCAAAGGATATGGACCTCCAATCATTTTCACAGTGTCCACTAATTAAAGGTTAATCTAAATTACTAGAGATAGCATTCAAGCCTTACTCCAAAATTGGGATTCATTTGATCATGCTGGAATCCTATCTGTTTCGTACAGGATTCCTTTTTTATGTCATTACTTGTTCTAATTTATATAGACAATGAACATGGAAACCTTGTGGGAAAACAGTAACCAAAGCTACCAAGGAGAATTCATCTTGCTGGGAGTAGCTGACCGGCCACGCTTGGAGATGTTACTCTTTGCCCTTGTTCTTGTCTGCTATTTGATGGCACTCTTGGGCAACACAACCATCATTATAGTATCAAGACTAGATCCAGGCCTCCGTACCCCCATGTATTTCTTCCTCAGCAATCTTTCCTTAATTGATATCTGTTTCACCACCAGTCTTGGGCCACAGATTCTGATGAACTTCTGGAGAAAAAGCAAGACCATCTCTTATGGTGCCTGTGTATCTGAGCTCTACATCTCTCTTGCCGTGGGCTCCACTGAGTGTATTTTGTTGATGGTCATGGCCTATGATCGCTATGCTGCCATCTGTCATCCACTGCACTACACTACCACTATGAGCCACTCTCTGTGTATCACAATGGCTTCTGTCTCCTGGATAAGTGGCTTCAGCCATTCACTAATTCATACCGTGATGATTCTTAGGCTTCCACTGTGTGGGCGAAATCAGGTAGATCATTTATTTTGTGAGCTCCCTGCCTTTCTTAAATTGGCTTGTGTTGACACTTCACTTAATGAGGTTTTGGTACTTGCAGGTAGTATAGTGTTCCTCCTAGTACCAGTTAGTCTCATCACAGTCTCTTATGGCTATATAGCTACTGCAGTACTGAGAATCCGCTCAGCTGAGGGCAGGAAGAGGGCCTTCAACACTTGTTCCTCCCACTTGATGGTGGTCTGGCTTTTTTATGGCACGTCCATCTTCAGTTATCTTCTGCCTCGTTCCACCTCCTCCCATGATGAAGTCAAGCTAACTTCCCTTTTCTATGCCTTTGTCACCACCATGCTTAATCCACTGATCTACACACTGAGAAATAAAGAGGTACGGAAAGCTCTCCAAAGACTAATGAAGAAATAAACACACAATTCTAAGCTGCCTTTGAAGGCTCAACAGGAATACTCTTTATTTGTTGTTCTTTAAGTGGTTTTGATTGTATCTTCCTTTCTCTCTCTTTTTGTCATGATAAAATTGTAACATATCTAGATACCACAACAGTACTCAAGACTGCAAATTAAAGAGTATACTTCCATCTTGGGTCAACTATGTCCTGTGATATCTCAGAAGTTTCATTCTCCTGTAAAAAAGGCATCTCCTGAAGTTCTTACTGTGTTCTTTTAAAGAGAATTTGAATTGACATTATTCCACCCTTGCAAATGCTATCTGTATTATGATTTTTCCCTCCTTCTTTAACATTCTTATATCCTGAACCTAAAAGAACAATTTGTTCATGATTTTCTCTGCCTACAAGAACAGTTGCCAGATTTTCCCCCTAGGTAGACCATGACATTGTCACCCTGGGTTTTTGATGACTATTATAAAATCCAAAGCCTGCAATGCAGTCTTTAAGGATTCCATATATACAAAAGCCCTTCCATGGTGTCTGCAGTATCCAAAAATTAAACACTTGACAAATTTCTTTGAAATAAAGCAAGACTAACCTACTTGCCATTAGAAAATAAGCTGGGGGTGTTTTGAAATTAAATGTATTGATTGCAACAATTCATGAAATGTTTTATGAAATGCAGGATAATATATAGAAGAAATTACCAATGGACAACAAATTATGTGAAAAGTTTTGAAAAATCTTTGGTGGTTATTGTTCTGTACAGTCATTTACATACTCGTAAGCCCCGCGTTGTAACCGACTCAGTTTGGAGTCAGCGTGGCCCAGAGAATTTTCCAGAGCCTCATGGAGAGACTGCTGCGAGGAATAAAAGGGGTGGTCCCCTATTTCGACGACGTACTAGTGTGGACAGCCAACCGGGAAGAACTAGAGGGTCGCCTAAGGGAGGTACTAGAAAAATTCAAGGGGGCCGGGCTAAAAGTAAAGAGAGAGAAATGCCAGCTATGCACAGAGCAGGTCGAGTTTCTAGGGTACCTCCTAGACCGACATGGCATCCACCCAACCGGAAACAAAATCAAAGCCATCAAGGAAGCCCCACACCCAAGAACAAAACAGAGCTGCAGGCATTTCTGGGACTGCTCAATTTTTACAATGTGTTCTTGCCCCAAAAGCGACCGCAGCCTATCATTGCATAGGCTCCTGGATAAGACGGCCAAATGGACCTGGGGAAACGTGAGGACACCGCATTCAGGAAAACCAAGGACCTGCTCACCTCGGATGCCGTCCTCATACAATATAATGAGACCCTACCCTCGCCGTCACATGCGACGCCTCACCCTTTGGAGTTGGCGCCGTCCTCAGCCACACACTCCCGGACGGAAAAGAAGCACCCATCGTGTTCTTTTCAAGAACACTCAGCAAACCAGAAAGGAACTACAGCCAGTTGGACAAGGAGGCCCTGGCCATCGTTGCAACAGTAAAGAAGTTCCATGAGTACCTCTACGACCGCCGATTCACCATCATCACAGACCACAAGCCGCTGCTGGGAATCCTGGCTGGGAACAAGGCCACCCGAACATCCTATCCCCCAGGATGACAAGGTGGTCCGAGTTCCTCGCTGCCTACGACTACCGGCTCACACACACCGACCCGGTGGGACGATCACCCATGCAGACGCGCTGAGCCGCTCGCCACTACCCAACCTAGACGCGCCCGACCCAGCCCCCACGACGACCACCCTCAGCATAGAGGCATTGCCCGACCTACCCATAACCGCGTCAGACATTGCCGAGAGACTAATAAAGACAAACGTCTGGCGCGGGGTATTACATTGGGTAGAAAAAGGGTGGCGGAACAAGACAACGATGAATCATTCAGGACATTCCGGAACCGGCAAACAGAACTGTCATTACAGAAAGGTTGTTTGTTATGGGGGACAGGGTGGTCATACCAGAAAAATTGCAAGGAAAGTATTAAAGTTGTTGCACGAAGGGCACCGGGCATCGTGAGAACAAAAGCCTTGGCCAGAAGTTACGCTTGGTGGCCAGGCATGGACAAGAAAATCGAGGCTTGGGTGGCCAAGTGCTCACGCTGCCAAGAAACCGGACCAAATCCTCCCGCCGCGCCAATCCTAGAATGGGAAACCCCCAGGGGCCATGGTCCAGGGTCCATATAGACTTTGCCGGGCCCACAAAAACACATTCCTCATCACGGTGGATGCTTACTCCAATTGGCTGGAGGTAAGCAACATGAAAACCACCACAACAGAAGCTGTCACCAAGGTACTCAGCAAGCTCTTCGCAACCCACGGCCTCCCAGATGTCATCGTGTCAGACAACGGGCCCCAATTCACCTCGCTAGAATTCGAAAAATTCCTAGCGGAGCGGGGCATATGACACGCACTGACAGCGACGGCACATCCAGCGGCCAATGGTAGGGCGGAACGGATGGTTCAATTTACAAAGAAAACCCTCCAAAAGATCGAACATGGGGAAATACAAGAAAAAATAAATAAAATGCTTCTAATACAACATATAACCCCAAACACAACGACAAACAAAAGCCCGGCAGAATTACTAATGGGGAGGAAACTAAGGTCCCCACTCGACAGACTACACCCCATACAACCCGGAAAAAACCCCAGACTCATCAAGCAAGCACCGGGTTTTGCACCAGGCGACGCAGTCTACGCAAAGAACCTTACCGGAGACCCACTATGGGTACCGGCAACCATAACCAACTGACAGGCCCCCACTCCTACCGGCTGCAGACAACGGACGGACAAACATGGAAACGCCACATCGATTAATTAAGATCAAGGACAAGAAACACAACCGACACGCAATCAAACACAGGCGACCCCATTAACACAAACCAAGAGGGGAGGGAATACACAGGGGATCAAGAAATAATAGAAAATAACCAGCAATACTCACCGGTTAACAGCCAACTCGAAGCCTCACCAGGAAGAAACAGCCAGGCCAGCTCAACCAGCCCAGAAAGACTAGGCGGGAGCGGCGAGTCGCAGCTCGACCAACCCGGTAGACCGGGAGGGAGCTGCAACAAGAGGCCCGCGACACCTTCCAGGCGGTTCCATCGACGAGACCAAGAGAAACAGAGGACCCGACCGAACCAGCCGAGAGCCAAACAACAACTAACCTGCGCAGGTCCAGTAGGCAAGTACGGGCCCGCCTACCTACAGGACTACGTTACATAGGACCGAACCAAGAGGGGAGGGTGTTCTGTACAGTCATTTACATACTCGTAAGCCCCACGTTGCGATTGGCTAAAGCACACGGCGACCGGATTGGTCGGCGAGCCGCACTGATTGGCCCGTTGTGAATCCCCGCGATTGGTGGAAACTAATCGCGGGAGATTCAGCGGTGCCATTGGCAGCGTCGCCGCGGCTTGGGAATAAAAAGCCGCAGTTTTTCCCTCAAAGCTTAAGCTGTACCGGAGCACAATAAAGAGCTGAAACCAGTCACTGACTCCGAGCTTCCTTCCTACGGCAACACAACAGTTATGATAGTTCCTTTCAAACTAAACACAAAAATAATGTCAGAATGAACTGCATCATGTAGGAATCTTCAAAAATATGAAATTGGCCTTTAATGAATATGATGTGTTTAACCACTTAATGCCTCTGTCAACTTTGGAAGCCATATTCCACGCTGCCACATAGCCTGAGAAAGTGGGAGGAGGGTGATTCAATTGAGTAGTTCTAAGTAGACAAAATAAAATTCTTTTCTTAGTTCAAGGTTATTAAGTGTGGCACAGCAGAGAAAAAGGATCTTACACTGAGACAGATTGTGATTGGTCCATGTGATGTGATGATGGGAAAAAGCGGGATGGATTGTAGTTTGGGACATTGTGGAAAGTCAGGGAAACTTTTAGTTTCAAGATTCCACAGATGTGCCAGGTGTTATTCTAATAAAGGTACTTTTGAGATTATGCTTGTCTCGGAGTTACTGATCGGAATGGAGGTTTGCTGGAACGCTGACAGCCTCTTGACAAATTATACAGTTCAACAGGTTTGTACTTGATGTCTGATGCATCTTGCTACAGTCACTGATAGTCAGCCAGCATGGATGGATTCCAGTTGCCATGATACTGTTTTTCCATGGTGGCATTGTCCTAGTGAAACTTTCACCATGTTGGTCACTGAATGCACCTGGATTTTTGGGAAAGAAGTCCAAGTGTGAATGCAGAAAATGAATCTTCAGTGACCTATTCCATTGCATGCTGTAAGAAGTTTGTCAACCAACTGAATGTAATTCAGTGTTCTATAGTTGCCACGAAAATTCTCACAAACATCTTTGCATACTTTCCAGGTGATTTTCTCTGGCCTCACTAACAGATCTTTGACCCACTTGTCTTGGAAATGTGGTGTAAATGTTGGAAAATGTGTAATAAAAATTAATAATTAAAAAATATTAATTTTTATTACACATTTTCCAACATTTACATCACATTTCCAACATTTACACCACATTTCCAACATTTACAGTGCTTCAGTATCGGTATCACTCATAATTACATATTAATATTTTTATTTTTCTTCCTTTTCTCTTATATGCTATTCTTATAATAATATTATTACATATATATTTTACCTTTTCACAAATATATATATATATATATATATATATATATATATATATATATATATATATATATATATATATATATATATATATATATATGTTTTCTGAGGTTCTCATGGTATTTGTATGTGGATCTTTGGTTATTCGGGTTTCTCCGCGTAAGATTCAAGTATCTAGGCACGTTTAGAGCGAGGTCCACTCGCCATCTTCAGGCTGGTGCTTTCGGCTTAGTGCCAGTGCAAGCCAGTGCAAGACCATTTAGCAAAGCACCAGCCTGAAGATGGCGAGTGGGACCTGCCAAATGTTGCCTGAGATACTTTGAATCTTCGCAGGAGAAAACCGACAACAAAGATCCATATATATATATATATATATATATATATATATATATATATATATATATATATATATATATATATATATTATTCAGCTTTGTTCGGGTATTTTCCCACGTCATTATAGTTGTGCTTTTAAAGTTGTAACGACATTTTGGCAGAATCTCATCTGCCATCATCAGGCTTCTGTATTGTGTTAGTCTGTGAGTCATTTCTGTTTTAAATTTGGTGCTAGCCTATTGCTGTGTTAGAATGTTTTTTTTCTTCAGTGTGTGTATGCGCAGAGCTGCCAGAAGGCAAGAACAGCTAAGACAAAAGGGGCGACTCGGGAGTAAGGCTTGGAGGTGATTGGCCCTACCTTAAGACATAAAGGAGGAGCAAAGGGACAGGAATCTTTGCAGGAAGCAACTTTGTTCATATTGGTTGGTTTGAAACCTGAAGCTCTGTGTTGAATTCGTGCTCCGTTTGGCCTCGTATAACTAATTGGAAATTTAGTTGTTGGCAGCATTTCAAGGAAGATAAAGTTGCGTGCTTGTCAGACTTATCCTGAAGACTTTGGCAGGCTTCCATGGAACTATTTACAAACTGTGAGACTCATTATGGGCTGTGAATGACTAAAATTCATAGTGGTTGAAATTTTTAAAAAGGGTTTGGGGACTAACGTGTGTTTGTTAGTGTCTCAATAAGCCTTGGTCAGAACATTGGGTGACCATTTAAAGGAAGAACATTTAGGCAATTTAGCCAAACAAAGAGAGTGTGGAAATATAACTGCAAAACAGATATATACATGAGTAGCACCATGGCGTTCAGAATCTTCCCAGGAAGATAATACCCTGATGTTGTGACTGAACGGTTTGAGCCTGCTGTGAGCTTTGAGTCTGATGTATCAGAAGACACAGGGTCGAGTGATGAGGAAGGTTTGGCATTGGAATTGGAGCCTGCTCTAATGAGAGATGCAGACTTGAGCCAGGAGGATGAGGGAGTGTCGGAAACTCCCTCCTCTCCAGAACCTTCCACTTCAATCATGCCTCAGGTGTCAGAAGCTGATCCACAGAACATACCAGAGTCCTTGAGTGATGACGAATGTTGGGTTGATGCAAGGACTAGATGTAGGTTGAGACGTCAAGCACAATTTGAAAAGAAACATCAAGTCAGAGACTAATTAGAGAGATTGACACGTCCCTCCAAGGAATATAAGGAGGCGTGTTAGTTAATGGCCCTTGTCTGGATCAAACTTCATTAATTACTGCGCAGCTTTGAAGAAGCCCTCTGTTCCTGATTTATCTTGCGTTATCTCGGCTTGAAGACAGTTTCTGGGAAAGCTGCCAACGACGATTTCAGAGACAAGTTAACTCTGTGATTTCTGGTATTATTTGTTCGTGTTTATTTCTTCAGGACATTTGGACTCTCACTTGTGGCTACAAGTGAGACAGAACACCCTGAGATGGAAAATATAATATACAGGCTATTATATTCTTGTATCGTAGAAGAATCCAGATCCAAAGAGTGACCTACCATGGATTTGGGGCCATAACAAGTTGAAATATAGATAATATGACATGGCAGCCACAAACCGTTTAGCAGACTCAGCCAAGGCAGTTGAGGGGCCAATGTAGATGGAAAGAGGGACAATACTTCTGAGCAATGGAGCAGAATTACATAGGCCTGTTAGGTTCACTTGTGTTTGTTTGTTTTTTGTGATGCTGCCAAATTTGGAATACAATTTGTGGCAAAAGAATGTAGACTGGATGGAGAGTCCATGGAGAGGACATAGCTGCCCTGATCCCCTCATGATTGGTCTAGATTGGGTGTGGGGTTCTCCCGGTGTAACAACCGGTTCACTAATCGTTGTCAGGTTTCCAAGTGATGAAATCCATTTAAAAAGAAAAGTACAAAGTCAATCTTTCAAAAAGATTTATTTTATTTAGGAAAGCATCAAATTGGCAAAGCCCATGGTAATTCCGGATCTGACACAACCCGGAATTACCCCGCAATATTACAAGTTAGAAACAACCCTCAAAAGTCACATTCTCCAAGAGAAATAATTCAACAATGCTTGATGTCATAAATCTCCACCTCAAGGGGCCCAAGCAAGGACAGCTCAGTTCCCACAGGAAGGAAGATCACCTAGCCAAAACATCTTTCTTTATCTCCACTCCTCCCCCCTTAGGAATGTGTCAAGCCCAAAACCCTTCCCCCCATGACTACCACAAAGAAAGTAAGAAAAAGAATATATAAGACTAACTAAAATGGCTACACTTATGTCAATTTCGGGCTTGACAATCGTGCGCTTCGCTATCACAATTACTTACCTTCAATGTTACTTCAGGGAAGTAACACAGCTGAGGCACGACAATCCGTTCTGCCACGTGAATCAGCTGAGCAGATATAGGTGAGCACAATGCAGGAGCGGGCGGGCGGGCAGGCCGACATGATCGTCAGATCAAACCGGTTTGGAGCCAGCTGATCAGCGCAGCTAGGGCTTCACCCAAACCAGTCCGAACTGGGAGAATCACACCCCTGCATCTGTCTCACCTGTAGCCACAAGGTGAGAGTCCAAATGTCCCAAAGGTCAGTCTCTCTAATTAGTCTCTGATTTGACGTTTCCTTTGAAATTGTGCTTGACGTCTCAGCCTACGTCTAGTCCTTGCATCAACCCAACATTCGTCATTCTGATCATCACTCAAAGACTCTGGCACGTTCTGTGGATCAGCTGCTGACACCTGAGGCATAATGGATGTGGAAGGTTCTGGAGAGGAAGGTGATTCCGACACTTCCTCATCCTCCTGGCTCACGTCTGCATCTCCCATTAAAGCAGGTTCAAATTCCAATGCCAAACCCTCCTCATCACTCGAACCTGTGTCTTCTGACACATCAGACTCAAAGCGCACAGCAGGCTCAAACCTCCCAGTCACAACACATATACATACATAGATACACACACACACACACACACATGTATGTATGTATGTATGTATATACGTACAGGGAAGGATCATGTCAAATTATATCTATCTGTCTATCTATCTATCTATCTATCTATCTATCTATCTATCTATCTATCTATCTATCATCTATCTATCTATCTATCTATCTATCTATCTATCTATCTATCTATCTATCATCTATCTATCTACAGATCTCTGTCTGTCTATCATCTACCTACCTACCTACCTACCTACCTACCGATCGATCAATCAATCGATCTCCTCTGTATGGTGGGTACTCCTTTTTCTTAATTATGAAGGCACAGAATTGCTTAATTTTAAAACATTTGAATATTTTTGCTAAGAAATATTCAGATTAAAACGTGTCAACTTTTTTTATTTCATAAATTGTACATTAATGTCAAAGGAGAAAAGGACAAACTAAAAAGTTAATTAGAAGGTGTTGGTGATCAAGCAGTGGGATCCTACCTGTTCTACTACCGGTTTGGTGATCGCGTGTGCACACCTAACACACACACACGCACAGCTTTCCACACACCAGCTGAGGCCTGCAGCGCCAATCAGCAGAGAGAAGAGGAAAGTGCAGGGGTGGGTGGGAGGGCAGATCCTGCGCTTTACTCTTCTTTCTCCTCTCATCTGGCTTTTTTTTACTACTGGTTCGGCTGAACTGGGCTGAATCGGTAGCATACCACCACTGTGGCGATCACCTTATAAGCCCTTCATGGCATGGGTCCAGGTTACCTGAGGGACCGGCTCACTCCACTGGGATTGGCCCGTACCACTCGTGCCAGCAGAGGAGGCAGGTCCGATAATTCCAGCTGGTGGGGTCCAGGAGGGAGGCCTTCTCTGCTGTTGCTCCTGCCCTCTGGAACATCTTGCCCCCCCCCAAGGTGAGGTTGGCCCCAACCCTCCAATCTTTTTGTTAGAGCCTAAAGACCTGGCTCTACTAGTTGGCCTGGGATCCCAATGGGGGAACAACACAATGGAGGTGGCTGATCGAGTAACAAAAGATCCCACCTCCCCCCACTCTGCTCCCACCCTCCCCATGTATCCTTGGTTTTAATCTCTGATTTTAACTTTTTATCTTTTAACTGTATATGTAACTGTAAGCCAGTCAGAGTTACCCTATGGTAAGATGGCCGGTCAATAAATTTAAACAAACAAATGAACAAACAAACAAACAAATATGTTAATATGTGTTTCAAGGGTTAAAGAAAAAAATACAAATGCGTGTTTAAAAGAACAAGTCATACAGATTCAAAAAAACAAACAAAAATAAAACTAACACTAAAGTAAAGGGGAATAGTGAAAAGCTTTAAAACAGGGGTTCCCAAACTTGGCAACTTTAAGACTTGTGGACTTCAACTCCCAGAATTCTCCAGCCAGGTGGGTTTTGCCGATGAAAACCCAAAACTCAGGCAGAGGCAGAGGCTCTTTCCCTCCTCCTCAAACGGCCTTTTAGATTGCTTGGTTAATTAACCCATGATAAAACCTTTTTCATCTTTCTTTTCATCTTCCTTAATGAATTAATTAGCCTTTCCCTGTATATCCCTTCTGTACATCACCACTTCAGAGGATATGACTCAATGGTGAAAGGCCTTTAGGGGAGAGGAAATACATGGCTTCAATGATTAATCTCTCTCCTAATTAGCATTCAGCGTGATCTAGGATTCTTGGTGGTTTTTCTTCAGAAGGCAGCAGACAATAACAAGATCACAGCTTCCTTCTCCATGCTGATACCCACAAAAACAGTTCTTACTATCTGCAGCACAAGACCCTGTGCATAGTCACAGCTGATATCTTGGGACACCGTGTGGAACCAGAATAACCAAGATTGAATTAAAGAGGCTGATCAGAAGAGGAACTGGTAGGGTGGGTGGTAGAGATCAATGCCATATTTTCCTTCTTATGTTTAAGAATGTCATTATAATTTCTTCTTGTGCCATATCCATCATTGGATGTTGGTGATCATGTTAGCGATCCTTATATAAATATAAATATAAATATAAATATATATAATATATATATATATATATATATATATATATATATATATATATATATATATATATATATCTCTAAACTTTTAGACCATCTCAATCTTTGCCCATACATGTCTCCTGCTTTCCATTTTCTTCTGTTCCATTTTCTCTTATATTTTCCTTGACTCTTGCTCTTTTTTTCTCTGTCTAACACTGTACTTCATTTCGTTCCATCTCCTTTTCAGTTCGGATTTTGTTTTTTGTTTTGTTTTTAATAAAATTGAAATATTTAATTCAGACACATTAAAAAAAAACACCTTTCTTGATAGCTTTAGTTACTTTCTTTCCATGAGGTTTCCCTGTTCATTTTCTATGTACACTAGAATAAGTAATGAAATAGAAAAAGAACACGGTGAAAAAACAGATAGGACTCTAACATGATCAGATCATTCCCATATTTGGAGAATGGCTTGAATCTTTTCCCCAGTAAAACCCAGTTTATGCTTAATTGATGGACTCTATTCTTTGAGGTCCAAATCCAATGGCACTGAGTTCTCAGCATCTCATGGCTTAAGACACAAATACTCCAGCAACAAAATAGTTTGTTATATAAATGAATTTAAACCAGAAACATGTTGTATGAGAATTGTCTATGCTGATAATGGGGCATAAAATCTGCATCTGGCTATAGAATAATGTAATAAAGACCTTAATAATTTGATCTCTGATGGAGATGCATAAAGATGTAATTATCCATTAATTCAATATAGTGGATCAACCATTTACTGTGTTCTCAGCAAGCTTTCCGGTTCTCATTTTTTCATCATTTTTGTTGCACTGCCCTCATCCCACCACATTTGTCTGCATCCTTCTCCAACTATCTTTTTTCCTTTCCTTTATTTTTGGCTTGCTTGCTTCTCTTCCTCTCTTCCACAGTTCAGGAATAACTCAGGAGACTCTTCCTCCTCTTACCTTGTACGAGAGATGCTCAGTTTATTCTGTAGTGTTGAAGGTTTCCACCTATCCAGAGCTGAACCACGGATAATGAAGTCATGAGGTCAGCCCCTTCCTTCTAAAACAAAGTTATTTACTGTCTCTTTCAAGCAGCAAGACGAAAATACAGCTGCAGACCTTCACATCCCAAAATTGGTGCATCAAAGATATTCCTAGCCTCAGTATAAAACTTGATATGGAGAGAAAGAAGGTCCTTCCCAATACAGAGGAATGTTGAAAATACAGTATCTTAGGATGGGATGGAAGTCATGAGACTATAAGTTGCAGAAGTAATTTAAATGACCAAAAGGACAGAGATTAAATATTTTTCCAAAAATGTTTTAACCTGACCAGCTTGATTTTATCATCTTGAGGCCAAATAGAGAAGTTTACTGAATCTCTGAATCAGCAGCAAAGAAAGTTGCTGATCTGTGTCTGGTATACAACCCATAATTGAGTTTGTTTTTAATTGGGTCATGGGTTATGTGGTTGTACCCTTACATATATAAATATTACATTATATTAATTGTATAGTAACATATTATATAGAATAGAATAACAGAGTTTTTAAGTCTTCTAGTCCAAACCCCTGCCTAGGCAGGAAACCCTACACCACTTCAGAAAAATGGTTATCCAACATTTTCTTAAAAACTTCCAGTATTGGAGCATTCACAACTTCTGGAGGCAAGTTGTTCCACTGATTAATTGTTCTAACAGTCAGGAAATTTCTCCTTAGTTCTACGTTGCTTCTTTCCTTCCACCCATTGATTCTTATCCTGCTCTCAGGTGCTTTGGAGAATAGCTTGACTCCCTTTTCTTTGTGGCAACCCCTGAGATACTGTCTCCCCTAGTCCTTCTTTTCATTAAACTAGACATACCCAATTCCAGCAACCGTTCTTCACGTGTTTTAGCCTCCAGTCTCCTAATCAACTTTGTTGATTTTCTCTGCACTTTTTCTACAGTCTCAACATCTTTTTTGCATCATGGTGACCAAAATATATCATATCATACTAATTGTATTAATATTTTTTTTCAATTTGGGATTTGTACTTTCAACATGCAATGTGACCTGTACTGTCATAGATGGTTTGTCATGAAAATTCTGTCCCTAGATAATTTTTCTGAGCTAAGGCTTACTATAATACTGTTCTCTTACATCATTTGTTCAGAGAATTTTACATTTAAGGTGGAAGGGACATCAGAAATCGTTTTGAAAGATGAAAATGACAATGAAAGAGAGAAAAGGGGGAGGCAGAATTTGCAAAGAGAACTAAGATGATCCTCAAAGAATAAAAGGTTGGAAACATGTAAAGAAAGAAATGAGGCAAGGATAGGTGGAGAAGACATTAGGGGGAAATTCACCTTCCAAAGAGTAGAATAAAATAAGGTGAGAAGACCTGATTCATAATGTCGCAAAAGAAATAAAGCTATAAAGAAATCAGTTGGTGGTTGATTTAATCAAAAGCTTGTGATTTCTTTATGACATTATTAATTGCACTCTCATTCAAACTATAACTTTACAGAATCACAGGTGATTTTGATAGGTCTTAGGATCCCATCAGGTGTCAAGTTGTTATTGGTATTTCAACTTTGTTCTATGACTATATTGAGGATTTGATTTATTGCAATCCAATTATACTTCTTGGACTCTTAACCAAGAGAGAAAGATGTGTAAGATGAAAAGCATTTTCTTCAAATCTGTACCAGGAATTCTGTCCAAATATCAGAGTATCAAAAACATGTTTACTATTTTCTCCTCTCACATAGTAGTTCACTGGAGATCGAAGAGCTAAAAGATATAGCTAGCTATGACCAAGATTAACTATATTTCTGGATCACAGATTCATGTCCAAAGTAATATTTGCTGCTCAGACAAGCCACAGTTCTTTCTATATCACTTCTTTATAGCCTTCCATGTTGTGTTGGTGATTTATTTATTTTCACGTGTATTGTCCTAGGCTGCATTAACAGAGGGATAGAATCTCGATCACATGAAGTGATCTTGCCACTTTATAATGCTTTGGTAAGACCACACTTGAAATATTGCATCCAGTTTTGGTCACTACAATATTTCAAAAATGTTGAGACTCTAGAAAGAGTGCAAAGAATAATAACGAAGAGGATTAGGGGACTGAAGGCTAAAACATATGAAGATTGCTTGCAGGAATTGGGTATGTCTAGTCTAGCGAAAAGAAGGACTAGGGGTGACATGATAGCAGTCTTCCAATATCTCAGGGGCTTCCACAAAGAAGCTATTCTCCAAAGCACCTGAAGGCAGGACAAGAAGCAATGAGTGGAAACTAATCAAGGAGAGAAGCAACTCAGAACTAAAGAGAAATTTCCTGACAGTTAGAACAATTAATCAGTGGAACAACTTGCCTCCAGAAGTTGTGAATGGTCCAACACTGGAGATTTTAAAGAAGAGATTCAACAGCCATTTGTCTGAAATGGTGTAGGGCAGGGGTCGCCAATCTTTTGGACCTCAGGGACCACCAAACTCATAATTTTAAATCCTGTGGACCAGAGACCTTGGGAAAATCTCAAAAAAAGTCTGCAAGAAAATTCCCCACCCTGTTTTCCTACTGATTGATCATTCTTTATTTGGGATCACAGGATACCATCTCCAGCTCTGTTCTCCGGGGGGGAGGGGGAGGGGAGGAGAGAGACTTTTGGCTTTATGCAAGGGAAGCAGTAGAAGCAGCAGAAGTCTGTCTTTCTCTCCCCCAAACTCCACCAGAAATGAGTCTTTGTGCGACTTGTTGTGCCAGCACAGCCTCTTGGAGCAGGATGCCTTGCAGGGCCCCAAAGTCTCATTTCTGGTGGAGTTTGGGGGAGGAAAAGAAAGACTTTTGCTGCTTTCCTTGCATGCAGCCAAAAGCAGAAGAAGAAAGAAGCTGAAAGAAGCCCGGTGGCCAGGTGAGGCACATGGGGTGAGTGGGGCAAATTACTCCCCTCCACCCTTTCCCCCCTCCTCTCACTACTTCGTGTTGTTCGCAAATGTAAGCGACACAAGTCTTGTGTTCCCATGGGCCATGTGGGCGGTGCAGCCTTGTGTTCCCGCACAGCCTGGATTAATTGATTTGGGGGTTGCTTTGGAGGTGACATTTCTCTGTGGAACACCAAAATTTTCTCATGGACCACCAGGGGTCCACGGCCCACTGGTTGGCGACCACTGGTGTAGGATGTCCTGTTTGAGCAGGAGGTTGGAGTAGAAGACCTCCAGTGTCTGTTCCAACTCTGTTATTATGTTTTGCTTTGTTTTTTAAGCAGATGATCTATGGAAATAACGCCTCATGGAAAGACAGTAGCCAAAGCTATCAAGGAGAATTCATATTATTGGGAGTAGCTGACCGACCATATTTGGAGATGTTGCTCTTTGGACTTGTTCTGACCTGCTACATGATGACCCTGTTGGGCAACACAACTATCATTATGGTATCAAGATTAGATCCCCATCTCCGTACCCCTATGTATTTCTTCCTCAGCAATCTTTCCTTTCTTGATCTTTGTTATACCACCAGTCTTGGGCCCCAGATGCTGGTGAATTTCTGGAGAAAAAGCAAGACTATCACTTATGGTGCCTGCGTGGGTGAGCTCTACATCTCTCTTGCTCTGGGCTCCACGGAATGTATTTTATTAGCTGTCATGGCCTATGACCGCTATGCCGCCATCTATCATCCACTGCACTACACTACCATTATGAGCCGGTCTCTGTGTTTCACAATGGCTGCTGTCTCCTGGGGAAGTGGCTTCAGCAATTCAGTAGTTCAAACAGTCATGACTCTTAGTCTTCCACGTTGTGGCCAGAACCAGATAGACCATTTTTTCTGTGAGATACCAGCCTTAATCAAATTGGCCTGTGTGGACACCTCTGTTAATGAGGCAGAGCTCTTTGCCTCCAGTGTGGTGTTCCTTCTACTACCTCTGGGTCTCATCACAGTATCTTACAGCTACATTGGGGCTGCTGTGCTGAGGATCCGCTCAGCTGAAGGCAAAAGAAAGGCTTTCAAAACCTGTTCCTCCCACTTAATGGTGGTGTCACTCTTCTATGGCTCAGCCATCTCTAGTTATCTCCAATCTCCATCCAATTATTCCGGTGACCAAGGCAAGATGCTTTCCCTCTTCTATACCTTTGTCACCACCATGCTTAATCCACTGATCTATACTTTAAGGAACAAAGAGATTCAGAAAGCCATCCAAAGAATAATAAAGATCAAGAATAAAGAAGATCAATAATGAAGGCCAATGACTAATGAAGGCCACACCTTTATAGAATAGAATAGAATAGAATAGAATAGAATAGAATAGAATAGAATAGAATAGAATAGAATAGAATAGAATTTTTATTGGGCAAGTGTGATTGGACACACAAGGAATTTGTCTTGGTGCAAAAACTCTCGTATACATAAAAGAAAAGATACATTCATTCAGAGTCAAGAATCATAAGGTACAACATTTAATAATAGTCATAGGGTACAATTATTTAGCACAATAAGACCAATACTTTTAATAAATGCACATTTTTGTTGTTAGTATACTCTTTTTTTGTACAAACTCTTGAACATTTTCTTTCTGTTTTGTGTCATTTTTGGAATAATTCAGGGAATCAGATTATATTAAAAGTTTAACTCCTTCACCCATGGTACACAAATACTTCTCTTTAGGAATTCAAACTTGTGCTCAGGAGATAACAGCTAAACATTCCAACAACACCTGGACAAAGAAGTTGGTTTTATTTGAAGCTTCAGTAAAAGAGGCCACTTTTATTATTTCAGCTAAAATGAACTACAGCAAAATCCAACGGGCTTTGAGGTGTGTTTCACCTGTAACTAATTTCTCTTGTTTCTCAGTTTTTAAGGTAGAGGGCATCTACATTAGGTTTTGTTAACATTTTTCAACTGTTTGTTTCTGATCTTGCCACTCTCAGTCCTCTTAAAACAATCACGTCCCCAAAAATTTTTATTTCCCCATTGAAAGTTAGACACCACCATTCTACCAAATGGCCAGATAAAATGCCATTGAGAGAGCCAGAAAACTTCATGTATCTGGTAAAGGCAGCACTCCACAAATGTTTATGCCATAATAATTTAATAAATATTTATTTCCTATGACTCGTGTTGCATTTCTAAGTACTGGTTTTAATTTGGTTTTAACCACTTTTTTCATTTATCTCCTTCTAAATTTGCAATGTCTTTTGGCACCTCCTAAAATAGTCTTATAGGAAGAATGAAAATGGATCAATTTAGACCCTTGTCTGTAAATATTTTCAAATTCAGCTAAAAGTAATTAGGGGTCTAAAATTGGCAGATGAACTTGAAGTAGAAAGCACAAACAGGATAAATGAAGTGCTAATGTCAATAATGTAAGCCAGCCATTTTCAATTACAATAAATTCCTGATGATCATAAATACTAGGTGCTGGGAACCAAGGTTATTCTTGATAACAGTTAAAATAACAATTTAGCTGTAGTTCTCGAGGCCCTTGTTTAGATAAAGACTTTATGTGTAAGGGAAGCTTGAGCTCAGGTTTCTACACTTTTCCGCATATTAAGTATATGAATTTATCCAATTAATATTAAATGTATCAAATGGATGATAATGACAAATCACATTATCTTATTTAATTTTACAGAAACTCATCAAATTACAGTGATGACTTACATAAACATATAAAGAGGGCTTTTAACTTTAGCCTTCAAATATTATTTAACAAATGGTATTGATTGGTTATTAACAACAGTTGCATTTGGCGGCTTCCAGAACACAGGAACATGTTTAATAATAGATTGGTGTTCAAGACTCAAAGAGAATTGATTTTGTAGAAAGTCCCTCTTCATAACCCAGAAAAGATGTAGGTAGTTCACTAGCTGAAGCACTGGAAAAGCTGTTCTGGCAGCAGTTGCCAGAAATTCAGAAGCAGTGTCAGATCCAGGCTCAGAAGAATGAAGTGAACCTGTTGGGAAAAGATAGTGCTCCAAATCTGACGCTGGTTTTCTTGTTGACCACCATAATTTATTTCTTGCCTGGAACAAATCATTACTTGGTTGCTCCCATCCACCCTAGTTCCATTTTGGATTGGCTCAAGATTGCCACAACCTTCCCAGACTCACAAGTAACAAAATTCTGAGCCAGGAGACAAGCATATTGAAGATATACAACTCCAGATTCATTATTTTAATTAACAGAAGGAATCAGATGAAAAATGCAGGAATTCCAGAGACCAGAAACCAAGGAATGGAACAGATGCCCCATATACTATGGTCTTCTTGGACTTGTTTCACTGTTGGATCAAAGTTACCCCCCTCCCCCAAAAAAACCTACTATTCTCTAATTAATAGATAACCTTATCTGAAGGTTATCTGAAATGGTATAGGGTTTCCTGCTTGGGTAGAGATTGGACTAGAATATCTCCAAGATCCCTTCCAACTCGTTTTTTTCTGTTATGTCTAATAGAAACTCAGAATCTACCACTAATGTTGGTATGAAAACCTGTTGTGAAGACTCACAGAACAAATATGGGCAAATACTGTATACTTTGTCTCTATTGTCTCTATTATGATGTCTCTATTAGATCAGCCACAGCTACCTCAGTTCCAGATCTATAGTAGAAATCCAATTGTAAAGGGTTCAAGTATTCTCGGTTTACCGTAGATTTCTACTAACTTCTTTAGATTTCTTCCACTTGCTTGAGGGATAGAGTGGTGGCCATTTAGTGGGGCTTAAAGGTGCTTTGTTTTTCCTTGAAAATGTTTCATTTCTTATCCAAGAAGCTTCTTGGATGAGAAGCAAAAGGTCTTCAAGGAAAAACCAAGAAAGTCCAGTTGCTTTTTCAAAAAGCACCTTTGGGGTAAGCATGACCTGGATGACTGAGAATCTCCATAGACATCAAGTGGGGCTATAGTCCAGAAAAGTTTATTCAGCATTGGTCTTAAAAGTGTTTGTCCATCTAAGTTTCCCTTATTTTGATTCAGGAAATTAGGTGGAGGATGCCACTCAATTGGCCACCTCTTAAAGCTGTGGCTAACCCCTCTGAGAAAGGGGGAAACTCCCAGCAACTTCAAGGAAGAGCTGCAAGAAAAAGCAGCACAGGGAGAAAGGACTAGCTTCACCTCATTTCAAATAAAGTTTCTTCTCTTAAATGGGCAGCCATTTTTGTTGATTAGGTTTGAAATTCAGAAATGTTGAATCTCCTGAGCTGTTTCCTTTTTTGGCAATTTGTGTTCATAGAAAATTTGAATGACTAAGGAGAGAAGTATCATCTAAGGAGATCTGATCCCCAGTCATCATTATATCTCATTGTTTTAAATGTTTTATCCTGGCACAATGGGTCTCATTAGTTTTTCTCTGCTGGGAAATGGTACCTGAAGAGGGCCGTGTTTCATATTAACACTGATAGTTATTGACAATTATAGAACCACAAAAATATCTTCAAAGTTTTAATGGCAGAAAGTTTATTGATGAATCCCAAATGAGTTGCAAACAGTGTTTAATTACGGAGTGTTTTGAAAAAGTTTTAATGAGATACTGTAATCCTCAAAGAACCTTGCAGGCAGCCTTCTCTAAGCTGTACTCTCCAGATACATTAGAACAGGAATGTCAAACTCGATTTCATTGTGGGGTTGCATCAGGGTTGTGTTTGACCTCAGAAGGGGTGGGGGAGACATGGCTAGGATGTGTGGCCAGCTCAATGTCACTCAGGTACTGTTTACTGTATTGTAAACTGCACACACAAGGGATGTAGGTTGCACACTCCCCTTCCTCCAACCCTGGTCCATGGGAAAATTGCCTTCTAAAGACTGGGACTGCTGATCTAGAGCAGGGGTTGCCAACCTTTTGGACCTCCGGGACCACCAAACTCATAATTTTAGATCCCAGGGACCACTAATTGGTTCTGTGGGCGTGGCCTAATTTGTGGGTGTGGCTTGGGCATGGCTT
Source organism: Notechis scutatus (assembly GCF_049901735.1). Lineage (NCBI taxonomy): Eukaryota > Metazoa > Chordata > Lepidosauria > Squamata > Elapidae > Notechis > Notechis scutatus. The sequence continues at coordinate 25,678,225 of NC_142010.1, read as the reverse complement.
GTATGTAAATATTATAAATATTTATATAAATATTGAATTTTTTATAAAAAAAAGAGCAACTTTTACCTAAAATCAGGCAGAGCAGGCAGATTGAGTTGCTCACAGAATCACAGATTCATTCAGAAATCTATCTATCTGCCATTGGCTAGCTCAGTCTGTCACATAAAATTTGCTTGCAAGCAAACTCATAAAATTTGCTAGCAAGCAAACTCACAAAATTAACTCACAACACACCATGCATGTAAATATTGATTTTTTTATTTTAAAAAAGAGCAACTTTTACCCAAAATCAGGCAAAGCAGGCAGATTGAGTTGCTCACAGAATCATTCAGTGATCTATCTATCTGCCATCGGCTAGCTCAGTCTCTCAAATTTGCTTGCGGTGAGTCTGCACTGAATTTGCTTGCAAGCAAACCTTCAGTCCTAAGGGAGATTCGGCTGTGCTTAGCTAGAAAGCAAGAAATCCAACCATTTCCTGCTTCCTAGCTAATCTAAATCTCCTGGCACAGCAGAACAGATGATGGTCGGAAAAAGGAAAAATAGCAACTTAGCAGACAAGTTTGACGGGTAAGGAGTGAGTGGGCGGGGAGGGTTCCCGCGCGCAGGCCATGTGGGCTGAGCAGCCTTGTGTTTCTGTGCAGCCTGGATTAATTGCTTTATGGGGGTGCTCTGGGGGTGAGATTTCTCTGCGGCCCACCAAAATTTTCTCATGGCCCACCAGTGGGCCGCGGCCCACTCGTTGGCGACTGCTGATCTAGAGCACTACATATATGGAGAGCACCAGATTGGAGAATTCTATTCTGAGAATGATTACTCCATGAATTTTCTAGTACTACTCCTGTGTATTGTATAGGTTCAAAGCAGGCAGAAAATGAACTGGAAAGAGAGGCAATGAAGAGGAGAAAACTCACCTAATGAACTGATATCCATCATCAACCCTAAAGGTACATAATCATGTACAAAAGGAAGAAGGTGGTAATAGTTCTACCCACCTCGACAATTCTTCAGAAGCTCATAAAGTTTTTGTAAATTTTATCTCCCAGAATTTTACCTAGACCTATTTTGAACTGAGTTTGACCAAACTGGGCTCAGAGTAGTGTTGACATTAAGAACTAAGTATCCAACAGAAATAATGAATAGAATAGAATAGAATAGAATAGAATAGAACAGAATTCTTTATTGGCCAAGTGTGATTGGACACACAAGGAATTTGTCTTGGTACAAATGCTCTCAGTGTACATAAAAGAAAAGATACATTCATCAAGAGTAAAAAATCATAAGGTACAGCACTTAATGATAGTCATAGGGTACAATAAGCATCAAATCATACTAGGAAACAAAATCATACTAGGAAACAGTCAATAAAATGTTAGGATACAAGCAACAAGGTTACTGTCATATAGCCATAAGTGGGAGGAGATGAGTGAAAGGAAGGATGGGAGGATTAATAGTAATAGTAATACAAACTTAGTAAATAGTTTGATAGTGTTGAGGGAATAATTATTTGTTTAGCAGAGTGATGGCGTTCAGGAAAAAAACTGTTCTTGTGTCTAATTGTTCTGGTGCGCACTGCTCTATAGCATTGTTTTGAGGGTAGGAGTTGAAGGTGATAATGATGGGCTTGTAACTTTATAAATAGGGATGTATAACTTTATAAACCTTATAACTTTATAAACAGGGTTTTACCTTCAGCAGCAAACTTTGTTTGAATAATACTATTATCTAGTGGTTAAGGCACCGGGCTAGAAACTGGTAGACAGTGACTCCTTAGACATGAATGCCTACTGGGTGACCTTGGGACAGTCACCTGTCTCTCAGTCCAATTTTTCAACCTCCCAGGGTTGTTATTGTGGGGAAAATAGGAGGAGGAAGGTAAGTTAGGACTTTACAAAGAACAAGAGGAAAGCTCCAGCTACATTCAATGTAGGTTGAAAATAAAAATGCTAAAAAAAAGAAGGGTAGGAGCAAAAGAAGGAAGAACATCCCAAAGTGCCTTTGGTAGAAAAAAATTAAGTAAAGGTTTCAAGTCGAATTTGACTCTGGGCAGTTCTTAGACACATTCAGGCTATTTTTTTTTTGGCAATGAGATGGACATAGTTTGCCACCACATTATTTCAGAGGCTTTTCAGTTTCCCAGCCTAGTAGTCTCCAACTGGATTTGCCTACTTGCCTCCAAGGCAGGATCTAATTGATTGCAGAAATTCTTTGGTGAGGCTCCAGAACAAAGGAAAGGATTGTGCCAAAGACTTCACAGAAAGGGTGAGTTCTGAAGAGGACTTGAAAGGAGTGAGAGGCATTCAGGTGGTGTTCCTGACTTCAGTAGCATCATGAGAAAAGGACAGAGTCCATTTAGGAACGGTGAGACATAAATAGACACTGTAGGGTGGTGGAGCAAAATGAGCAAAGACACATATCCCGTCCATCCTGGGGAAAAGTACCAAACATCCAGCAAAAGAAGGACATGTCTGGGGGATTTCCCTGCTGGCTGGGGAATTCTGAGAGGGGTATAAGGGGTTGGGGGGGGGGGAGAGAGGAGATGGGGGGATGGGGGGGGTTGGGGGGGGGGAAATTTTTGTTATTTTAAAAAAAAAAATAAAATAAAATTAAAAAATAAATTATTTTTTATTAAAAAAAATTAAAAAGAAAAAAAAATAAAAAATTAAAAAAAATATATTTAATTTTTTTTTTTTGTTGAGGAAATAATAATTTTTTACTCTGAAATCACTAATTGAAGTATGATGCCTTTCTATCATTCCCCTAAATTGACATTTAAAATAACACCTAGTTCCCAATCTGATTCTGCTTAGTACATTCTACCTACTAAATTTTAAGAAAAAGAGAAAATAGTAAATCTATAAAATAATTAAGTACATAATTAAATATTAAATCTTGTAACATTCCAATTATCTATTTCAAAGACAAATGCTGCAATAATAAGTTTATAATAACATCAACACAATAGTCAATTAAACTCTATAATTGAACTAAATATTTTAAACATTCCTTTAATATTTTATTAAATCTTAAAATCTATCATTATTAAGCATTTTAATATTTTAATCTTTTATTAGATCTTATAAAATTCTAATTTTCTATTTCTAATACAAATACTACAATACTATCTTATGTACCTTGCAGAATCTTTTTTTTAAAAAAATTATACATTACCCTTTATCCCTAAAAAAAATTTGCTTTTTCCCATCTTGTTTCATACCTTTGTGGCTTTTTGTTCACTCTCCCTCTTTCTCCCATTCCCCCTCCTTTTCCTTCTTCCTCTCTCTCTCTTTCTCTGTGTCTCCTCCTCCGTCTTCCCTTCTCTCTTCTACTCTTTCTCTCTACCCCTCTTGCTCACAATCCCTATCTCTCTCTCCCCTCTCTCTCTTCCTTTTTTTCTTTGGTCTTCCCTCTCCCCACTCTTCTTCCTACCTCTTTTCTCTCTCTCCTCCTCCCTCTCTCTACCCCCTCTCCATCTCCATCTCTCTTTCCCTTCCTCTCTTTTCTATCCTTCCTTCCTTTCTTTTCTTTCTTTTCCTTCCTACCTTCCTTCCTTCCTTCCTTCCTCCCTCCCTTCCTCCCTCCCTCCCCCTCTCTCTCTCTCCTATTGTCTCAACATTACTCTTGTGTTTCCTATTCTTATTCTGGAGAAGGCTTCAGACCCACCAAGAAGCCTCAACACCAGCCACGACCTTGTCCTCTCTAAATGATACCCTAACTTAGCTTGCGCAGAACAACTTTTTGGTCAGAACCTGAAATTAGGTTCTATGAACCTAGATCCAGCCACACATGCACAATATAAATTATCCTTAAGTAGTTCTGAGTTCCTGAAGGTTGTATGTAGGACTTGTATGCTCCATCTTTCTTCTGGTGTGGAAGACACTGAGAATCCTAGGAACTTTTACATTCTGGGATATTTTACGGCTTCTTAGAACAATAGATTCTTTCCTGTTTTTCAATTCAGTTTGGCTTTTCTGTTAGTCAATTCAACTACCGGTAGTTTTCCTGTTATTGTCAACTCGTAAAGAATTCCTATGCCTGTTTTTGAGTTGCCATGTGGGGATGGGACAGGACCCAGAAGTACATTCCACACATTTCTTACAAAAATTGTAGCTAGGCTACCGGATCTTCTGCCCACGAAAATCCTTCATTGGAGAATGTGATTAATGATGCCCAGCCCATGTGCTTCTTGGAGAATTTGATTGATGACACACCCAGGGGGGAGGGGGGAAATGGGCACAGGTGACCACAAATCACGTGTGCCAGAGTTGGCTCCAACTGGGATAATGCTAACATGTTGCTCCTAATAAATCTTTTGGATTTTTTTGAAGCTTGGCTCAAGGTTCATGATTTAATTAGGGCAATCACCAGAACCCTGACATTTATCCAATTCTTTTAGCTTTGGCTTTCCTGTTTTTCAATTCAGTTTGTCCTTTCAGCTAGCTATTTCCTCTTACAGCTGTTTTGAAGCTTGTATTCTTCCACTTCGCACTCTGAAAACCTAGTTAATTTTAGCCTAAGTTATTTTTAAAGTTCTTAAGCTTGTGATTCTTTACTTTTTGTTCAGAATTGAAGAAAAAATATTCCAATGAAGATTTTTCTTTAAAAAAAAAAGTTTTATTGTTTTTTAAGACATAGACAAAAAAAAACATAAAAACATCAAGCCATCTTCCATATATATATACATACAGTGTGTCAGTTGGTTTACAAATTGTTTTGTGCTTCCACTTCAGTCTTCAATTACAATTACATTATATATATTCTCATATTGTCAATCAAATATTCCTAAATACATTAATATCATTATTAATCAATCATTTGACTATACTATTATTCATTCATGTTTTACAAGATAATCCATATTTTATTTAATTTGTTTTGTGACAATTCATGTTATCATCTCAGATCTATCCTACAATCATTTTGTAGATATAATAAAAAATACATTTTATATATTCATTATGTTCTAAAAATCTACATATTTCATTACTATGTTTTATTGTCTAACCATTGATAGAATAGATCCCAAATTTTATAAAATTGTTTATCATCTTGTTCTCTGATTTCAAATGTCAATCTACTCATTTCAGCACATTCCCATATTTTCTTAATAATTTCCTCCTGTGATGGTACTTTCTCATTTTTCCAGTTTTTGGCAAATACAATCCTAGCCGCTGTTAATACATTTACAATCAGATATTTCAATTCTTTACTATATATTTCAGGTAAAATTCCCAGTAAAAATACCTCTGGTTTCAAGTCTATAAGCTTTTTTGTCATATTTTCCAACCACGTGTGGATTTTAGTCCAATATTTTTTGGCATCTGCACAAGTCCACCACATATGGTAATATGAGCCAGGTACTTGATGACATTTCCAACATTTTTCAGATTTGTTCTTGAACATTTTTCCTATTCTTGTTGGGGGAAAATGCCACCTGTAAAACATCTTATACAAATTTTCTTTATATGCTGTTCACAATGTCATTTTATAATCTTGAGACCACAATTTTTGCCATTTCTCTAGATCAATCCCATATCCAAAATTCTTCCCCCAAGCAATCATTGTTTCTTTAATTTGTTCTTCTTCTAGTTTAATTTCTAATAGGTATCCATATAATTTTTTTATCACCTTTTCATCAGTACCTGTCAAAATCTTATCTAAATCAGTCAATTTATCATACAAACCTTCTGTTTTAGAATCTTTATCATACCTTGAATGTATTTGCGCATATGAAAACCAATTCATCTTTATACCTTGTTCTTCTAATTTTTGCACAGATTTAAGTTCACCCTTTTCATTCAATATTTCACCATATTTATTTCTTGCGTATTGGCTAACAATTCTGTTGACGTCCATATAATATTTATTCTGGACCATGATAAATGTCTGTTTGAATAGAAAGTATATTGTTTAGTCTTAGCATTTCTTTCTCTCCATGCATCTTTTAGGTTTATTTCATCTGTCATTTTAAAAAAGGATTTAGGGAGAGTCTTTCTGTTTTGCTTTGTTGTTTTCTGTGTTGTATAGTCCAATGTATTGTCTACAATTCCATTGAAGTCTCCCATCATAACGATATTAATATAGTCCAGTTCAATTATTTTCATATGTAGTTTTCTATAAAATTCTTCTTGGTTGTCATTCGGGGCATAGATTGCAATCAGGAGTGTTTTCATATTATTGTCCATTATTTCCACCATTAATACTCTTCCATCATCATCTGTATAAATCCATCTCGCTGGAATAATATCTTTAATATATAAAACCACTCCTCTTTCCTTGCATTGTGTCAAAGAAGTAAATATTTTCCCTAACTTTGGCTGTATCAACAGTTGTTCATATTACTTTTTAATATGTACTTCTTGTAGGCAGATTATATCAAATTTTAATTTCTCTAATTTATGGAAAGTTTTCCTTCTTTTAGCAGCTGAGTTAAGTCCATTTATGTTAATTGTAATCAGCTTTTTCTCTTCCATTTATAAGTTGGTTTAGCAGCTCTTGTAGATCTTGGTTCACATTGTTCCTTAACTTCCACCTTTCCACCTATTGTACCTTCTTCTTTTTCACTCGCTATTTGGCAATCCTCTTGGAATTCAATTAGTGACGTTTCTTTTTCTGTGTCCTTCCAAAGTATTCAGTATAAAACAATTCAGCTTTCTCAATTGAGTCAATTCTGTATCTCTGTTCTTGCCATGTGGACATTAAACCTTCTGGAATCAGCCATCTATAATTCACCTCTTTTTTAAGTAGGACTTTAGTCAGGAATCGGTATTCTCATCTCATTTCTCTCACTCTTCTGGGCACTTGTTTCAGGACCACAATCTCCTTATCTTTATATTTCAATGTTTACTCTCTTGCCACCTGTAATATTTGTGTTTTAATGGCTTTCCTTGTAAATCTGATGTGAACTTCTCTTGGTAAGCTATTTCTCATTGCATATAACAATGATGACATCACAACTGTCCGAAACATCATCAGGGATTATCAAGCATCAACCATCTCCGCTGATGAAATACTTGACATTTCATGCATTGGCCGAGAGCTCAATAACAGTGACGGCTCTGTGGCCCCACGCCTGTGCAGAGTCATTTGCAAAAATGAATCAAGCAAACGTAAATTCATTTATACTATAAACTCACTCACCAAAACCAACACCAACCATAAGAACCTCCGTTGCCGCCCTGACCTAACCATACAGCAACGTGCCCGCTCCCGTGTACTCCACATTGAACTCAAAAACCGTCTAGACAATGGAGAGAAGGACCTGTACATTGACTACCATGCTGACTGTATCAAAAGTAAGCCACGCAACCCAATACTCAGCTTTTACCCTCAACCACAACCCTACCTCAACCGATCCACCACCACCCAAGACTAGGCATGCACGCCCCAACTACCTCAATTCCAACTACTGCCGGCCTTAAATGCAAACTACTCAATGCAAGAAGCCTCGTGAATAAAATACCTGAATTTCTCATCCTCCTAAATATGGCTAACTTTGACATTATATTTGTCTGTGAAACATGGCTCAATGCATCTCTCCCGACTCCATTACCACAGTAAGAGACTATCATGTTTACCGATCAGATCGTGAAAATCGTCGAGGAGGTGGTGTTGCTATCTTCTATAAAAATCCTTACATCTAAAAATATCCAAGTTACCCAGGAGCTTGCTCTTCCTGAGACCATCATCTGTGAACTATCCTTAAATATCACAATTCGATTCTTACTATGTTACAGAGCACCTGATTATGACATCGAACATGTAAACAAGCTAAATACATTACTAACATGGGCTGCATCCTGCCCATACCCTTTATCTTTCTTGGTGATTTCAATCTACCTCATATTGACTGGACCCTAAATGATTGTACAACTGAAATCATACACACAACCTTCTACAATGCTATTACAAATCTGGGACTGGAACAACTAGTAACCAACAACACTAGACTAAACAACTGCCTCGATCTCATCTTCTGCAATAGTTTGAATTTAATTTACGGAATACAAACTAAAGAACCCTTTTCCAGTAGTGACCACAATATGATTGACTTTTGTCTCAACATACGTCCACACAAAAATCACCACAATGATGTAATCCCCAATTGCAACTTCAAAAAGGCAACTATGATCTTATACACAACGATCTCTCATCCCTTGATTGGCAATCTCTATTCACTGGATGCAATACTGTTGAAGACCATTACAACATATTTTTACTTGAAGTCAAAAGAGTCATCAAACTATATGTACCAACAACAACTCCCAAAACAAAACAAAAAGCAGATTACCCATATCAATAAGGAAACTTCAATCCAAAAAGAGATCACTCTGGCGGAAAAACAAATCTGGTCACGCTGCCAATTTCAAAACCGATACAAAAATTTATGCCACCAGATAAAGACCGAATGCACCAATTATCACATTAAACAAGAGGAAAACCTTCTAAGCACCAATTCCACCCGTGCTTTTTACAATTTTGTAAACAACAAACTAAAAGACTCAAGGTCCATCCCTCCCTTGATAGGACCTGATGGTAAAGACTGCAACGATGACACCATTAAAGCCAACATCTTTAACACATTCTTCGGCTCAGTATTTGTAAACAGCAATGGATCATGCCCAGTATTTCCTAGCCGTACCACAGATAACAACAATGATCTAATACATATCGATTTTACAGAAGACAATGTTGAAAAAGCACTACGCAACCTAAAACCATCTCTATCTATTGGACCGATGGAATATGTGCCTACTTCTTAAGAAAGCTATCCACTGCCATAGCCAAACCTCTAAGCATAATCTTTGAAAATCTTTCAGAACCAGCTCCTTGCCTAACCTATGGTCACAAGCCACAGTCATCCCCATCTTCAAAAAGGGAGACCCAAGCCTAGTTGAAAATTACAGGCCAATCTCCTTATGCGTCACCTGTAAAGTCATGGAATCAATTATTAACCAATCCATCATCCTTCACTTAGAGACAAATAACCTACTCTCCAATAAACAATTTGGTTTCAGAAAAAAACTATCCTGCAATCTGCAACTCTTACACTGCAAAAACATATGGACGACACAACTCGACCAGGGCAAAACAATAGACGCAATCTACATAGACTTCTGTAAAGCCTTTGATTCAGTGGTACACGACAAACTACTCCTAAAAATAAAATCCTATGGTATCTCTGGACAACTGAATAACTGGATAGAAGCATTCCTGGCAAACAGACAACAAATGGTCAAAATCGGGAGCGTCCTATCAAATCCAGTACCTGTCAATAGTGGTGTTCCCAAGGCAGTGTTCTAGGACCAACTCTCTTCATACTCTACATAAACGACCTCTGTGATCATATTAAGAGCAATTGCGTTCTCTTCGCTGATGATGTAAAGCTGTTCAATACCACAGACAATACTGCTACCCTACAAAAAGATCTTGACTATGTATCCGAATGGTCAAACAAATGGCAACTTCAAATCTCAACAAATAAATGCTCTGTCTTACATATTGGCAAAAAAATCAGAAAATAAAATACAAGCTGAATAGTCAAGATCTTGTTGATGACCCAAGCTCTGTAAAGGACCTTGGAATACTCACCTCTAATGATCTAAGTGCTAGAGCCCACTGCAACTACATAGCCAAAAGGCATTAAGAGTTGTTAACCTAATCCTCGTAGCTTTTTCTCTGGTAATATCACACTACTAACCAGAGCATACAAAACATTTGCTAGACCAATATTCGAATACAGTTCATCAGTCTGGAACCCACACTACGTATCCGATATTAGCACAATTGAGAAAGTCCAGAAATATTTCACAAAAAGAGTTCTCCACTCCTCTACTCGTTGTAGAATACCTTATGCCACCAGACTTGAAATTCTAGAACTAGAAAACCTTGAATTACGCCTGCCTTCGGTCTGACTTAAGCATGGTATATAAAATCATACATTGCAATGTCCTACCTGTCAATGAACCATAACAACACAAGAGCACACAATAGATACAAACTCAAAGTAAATCGCACCAAACTTGATTGCAGGAAATACGACTTCAGCAATAGAGTGGTCAATGTCTGGAATACTCTACCCGACTCTGTAGTTTCTTCCCCAAACCCCAAAAACTTTAACCTTAGACTGTCTACTATTGACCTCACCCCTTTCCTAAGAGGCCTGTAGGGGGCGTGCATAAGCGCACCAACGTGCCTACCGTCCCTGTCCTATTGTTTCTCTTATTCTTTTATTTTTCTTATATGTACCCATTTCATGTATTCACAACTATGTATACATTTATACTTATTATCTTGTAAACAATTGGCAAATCAAATAAATCAAATAAATAAATAAATAAATATCTTGTGAAGACTCAACAAACCTCATCTATTCCATCCACCAGCTTCTCTTTGGTTATTTTCAGAGCTTCAGCCAAGATTTCTATCATTATCTCAGCTAAGTTTTGTCCCTTTTCTTCCTCTATGTTTTGGAATCTGAGATAAAATTCTGATCTGTCCATCTCCCATCTCAGCATCCCACTTTTATCTTGTTCAACCACTGTTAATCTGTCATCAATATCTCCAATCTTCTTATCTCTTTGTTTATCTTCTTCTTCAATTTTTTTGAATTTCTCATCATACTTCATCATCATTTGTTGAATATTCTCCACCTTTTCATCAGTTTTTTCTATTCTCCTTTCAATATTCTCTGTTCTTGCTTGTATGCTTTGAATTCCTTGCATCATCATCTGCAATGTCACCTTTTCCTGTTCTTTTCCTTGCTGTAACATCATCTGTATTGAGGGTTGTCCTCCAGATGGTGAAGAGGAAGAAGTAGCAATTGAAAAACCAGCCGCTGTTAGTTTCCTGCTCATTTCGGACAATTCAAAATCTTCAGGTTCTTCTAGACCTTAGTCCACTCGTGAAATAGCCAATTGTAAATCCAAGTAAAAATAGTGGAAAAAAAGAAGCAAAAAAAAAAAAAAGATTTCTTCAGGTTCTTGTATACCTTAATCCAATTGATTAGTTAAATAGCAGTAAAAGCTCAAAAAAGGAAGAAAAAAGAAAAACCATAAACAGAGAAAGGAAAAAATTGTTGAATCTTGTAGAAGGCAGAAAAATAAAAAGAAAAAAGCTAAAAAGAAAAAAGAATTTCTTCAGGTTCTTCAACACCTTAATCCAATTAGAAAGTCTCAGGTATGAAAAAGTATACAAAAAAAAGGAAGCCACAAAACAAAAACTCAATATGGAAGGTAGATAAAAAATGCTGGAGAGGGAGAGAGAAAAAAAGAAAAGCCTACTCCCTTAAAAAAAAAAAAAGAAGGAAAACATTAATACTAAGGCTTTTCCTTTAAAATCAAATGCAAAAGTAAAAATTAGGCTCCAAAAGCAAAAAGAAAGACAAAAGCAGGTTCTAAGAGTCCAGAGTTCCAAATAACTATTACAAATAATAAGCTGATAAGGAGGGGGTGTGAGGAATAGCCCAACTTAAAAAAGAGAAAAAGAACACACTGCACCTATTTAGTTATCCAAGGCTTTTGTAAATTTTTATAGCTCTCTTCTCTAGAATCTTATCATCTTTTTTCTGTATACTTCAACACCAGACTCCAGTTACTGATAGAAACCCAGAAGAGCACCTGCAATAACACTCTCCCATGCTCTTCCCTCTATCTTATCAGACAGGCTCAAAGTCCTTGAAAAGAAGTCTGAATTCTTTCTCAGCTTTGTCTGGTCGAAAGAGAAAAAAAAGAGAAACAATATTTCTATGCCTCTAGTTGGCAGTGTTACAAAGTTTCCTCTGTTTTCACTTTCCCCTTCCTTTTCCAAACAAATTATTATAAAAAAGTTAATTAAAAAGTAAAAAGGGTTTCCAAAAAAAAAGGCTAAAAGGGGATCTCTAGCCTAAAATATTGTAAAGACAAAAAGGAGAAGAAACAAAAATGAAAAATAAGATAGAAAAAAAGACCAGTCCAGTTCAAAGTAAGAAATCATATAGAAAGAGTCCAGCAAAAAGAAAAAGAAAAAAATTAATGTGACTTCCCGTTTAAGATCGCCACTTAATTACTTCTGTCTGAGATTTTACAGATTCTTTCTTTTCTTTAGGGTGTCCTTTTAAATCTTAAAGTAAAGAAAAACTTCTCACCAAACCGGCACACTTTCTCTTTCTATCCTCTTCCATTTTGGAGCTGTCCCAACTTCAGCAGCTTTAATGGCTGCCTCTTTGCCGCTGGCAAAAAGAGCTTCTCCTGGATCTACCAGGGACTTTGCGGTATCCCTGGGATTGACAGGATGCGCTCTTTACATTCACCATCTCTTCGGGACGGTTTAGATCCGTTTGGACCGTCTAGGAGCAAAGATATCAGCAGTGATCTCAGACCTCGTAGATCACATGCCGTATCGTCGCGACGCCAGCTCCACCTCCCTCCCAATGAAGATTTTTCAAGCCGGTTGTTCCCACAGGGTTCTAATACTTTTAGAATAATTAGTAGGCAATTTCTGAAAATGCTTAGTATGTTAAGTTTACGAATTTAGTGCCCTTTAAAAGTTTTTGCCATTGTTGTGAGCCAGATGGCTGATTCTATAATCTTCTGGCACTGAAACTCAACATAAAACTGTTGTCCTGCAATATCCTCATAAGAAACAGCCATTTGAAACACATGTGGGTCCAGGGGTGGGATTCCACTGGTTCAGACTGGTTTGAGCGAAGCAGATGTTAAATTTGCATCTGGTTAGCCAAACCGACTGAGCCCACCCCTCCCCTCCCAGGAGTCTCCACACGGCCCATTTTCGATGCAGGTAAGTGCAGGGTCCGTGCAGAGGCTCTGGGAGAGAGAAAAACGGGCCTTCCAGAAGTCTGGAAACGGGCCTGTTTCCGACTTCTGGAGGGCCTCCAGAGCCCGGTGGAGGCCGTTTTCACCCTCCTAGAAGCCTCTGGACCCTTGGAAAGGTGAAAAACGGACCTCCCGGAAGTTCTGGTAGGCCACGCCCACCATGGCCACACCAATCCAGCAACTGGACCGCGAATTGGTTGCTGGGATTTTTGAATCCTACCCCTGTGTGGGTCTCTCCTTATCCTCTTCTTATCCAGAAAGGTTCCAGAGAATTAATTTATTCACTGGTTCCTTGGACTTCATCACAGTCATTGTCTCTGCTTTCACAGAGCCATCTTCAGTTCCCCATACCTCCCCTGAAAGTTGAGCCATATATCATTTCTTAGTTTGGATCACCACATCACTTACCTAAGAGCCATTACAGGTTCTTCTCTCGACATACACAAACCCACCAATTCATTACAGTGTGTAGATTGAGACAAGGCTTCTTACTGGCCATTTAACCAGTGTCATTAGCTAAATTCCAATGTTTTGTACATTTTAGAAACACACCATTCTCCCAGAACCCAATGTTACTAATTTATTACAAAGATTGCTATGCTGTCTGACTCTAACTGATTGACTGGATAAACAGGAGCCACAATAAACCTGTAATTTATGGAGTTCCTTCCCCTGTCAGGCATGACTGGCACCAATATTAGCACCATTTTGGCATCGAGTAAAGATCTTTTTATTTTCCCAGGGTTTTTAATTGCATTCAGTTGTATTCTAATTATATATTAATTCACATTATCTCCAACTTTGTTGCTGCTTAGTTTGTATGGCGTCTACATGCTGCATTTTACTTGATGTTATTGGATCTCATTTAAGTCTCTGCCTTACAATCTTGAATTCAGATAAACTGCCATATTAGCTAATTTGCTGGTGCTTGCCAGACTTTAAGGAGCTTTTTATTGGCAGCTTCTGCAACTAGATCTGCTCCATAATGCAAACAGTGAGAACAGTTTGACTTTTTAGTCACATTGCTTATTAAAATACATCTCAGTCGCACTGTATACTTTCCCTCATATCTGAGCACACAGCATGATTTGTTTTCAAAGATGGCAAAATGGCATTCTGGTTAACGCTTATTTTTATTTAAAGCATATGCTTGTGTATACTGTAGTAAAAAAAAAAAAAGACAAATGTTTGAGAAAGAAAGACACAATGTCAGATTGGCTTTTTTTAAAACATCAAATTCCAGAAATTTGAGTTCTTTTTCAATTTGACTAGTATCAGAAAATTCATTTGGCTTTTTTCATGTTTTTTTACCCACCAAGAATCTGGGCAAAAAGGTACCTACCAACTGGCAAGTCAAAAGATGTGTGAGGAGAGCCATCCTAGGACAAGATTTGCCCGACTCTGCCCACCCATCCCAGAGCTGGGCGTGTGTCGAGGGCAACAAAGTTGGAGGCTATTGGAGCTTTCTGCAGCATTGGGGCCCCGCCATGTTTCCCCTTTCAGAGGCAAATCCACACTCTCACTTCTTGCCTTACAAACCTTTGCCTTTTTAGATGGCTAATATTACATGTAGTCACATGTTACTAGATTGGGTTTCATGCAACAAATAATTTTGATGGAAGAGATTTTGTTCACCTTAAGAGACCCAGCAGCAGAGGTGGTATTCATCTGGTTCTGACTGGTTCTGGCATACCGGTAGCAGAAATTTTGACTAGTTCAGAGAACTGGCAAATACCACCTCTGACTGGCCCCACCAGTGGTGGGATTCAAATTGTTTTACTATCGGTTCAGTGGGCGTGGCTTGGTGGCCATGGCAGGGGAAGGAGACTGTAAAATCTTCTCCAGTCAGAGGTGGTATTTGCCGGTTCTCCGAACTACTCAAAATTTCCACTACTGGTTCTCCAGAACTGGTCAGAACCTGCTGAATACCACCTCTGGGCTGCCCCACCCACCCGCTGCCACCATTAGCTCTCCTATATTCCCTTGTTTTTTTAGCTCAGTTGATTCGCGCGGCAGAGCAAATTGCTGTGGCTCAGCTGAGCTAAAAAACAGCTCAACTCATTCACCAACATTCAGACAGAGGTCAGTTTTTGAGCCCTGTGCAAAGCGCACATGTATAGAACCACTCATAGAACCAGTAGGAAGAAATTTGGAAACCCACCACTGCACAGCAACCCAATTTTTGACAGTGAAGACATAGAAGTGAGGGATAACTTCTGCCTTTTAGGATCAATCATCAACAGCAAAGGAACAAGCAGCGAAGAAACAGACTAGCCACGATGGAATAGCCATGAAAGCCTTGGAAGTGATATTCTAATGCTATGATGTGTATATGGGTGGTCCTTGACTTACAATCACAACTGAGTCTAAAATTTCTGTTGTTAAGCAAGAGCGTTATTAACTGAGTTTAGCTCCATTTTACGAGCTTTCTTGGCACAGTTGTTAAGGAAATCTTTGCAGTTGTTAAGTTAGTGACAGGGTTGTTAAATGAATCTGGTTTTCTCATTGACTTTGCTTGTCAGAAGGTCGCAGAGGTCACTTTAACTGTCATAAATACATGCAAATACATGCTAAACATCCAAATTTTGTTCACATGACTGTGGGAATGCTCCAATGGTTGTAAGTGTGAAAAACGGCCATAAGTCACTTTTTTCAGTGCTGTCCAGAGTTTGATAAAGCAGTATATAAGTCTAAATGCTACTGCTATTGCTATTGTTGTAACTTTGAACAGTCACTAAATGAAGGGCTGTTAAGTCGAGGACTACCTTCAAAGCTCAGAACTGTGCAAGTGATGGTATCCCCTGTGACAATGGAAATGAAAGGTGGGACAGGAAATATTTACATTTTGAACCTTGATGTTGTTGGAAGCAAAATCCAGTTCCAGTTCCAAGCTGGGAACAAAATGGAGGCTGCTTAAGAAAGATTTATTGATGAGCAGAACCAACACACACGCACACACACACACACAGCATGCAGTTCTGGGACAGCTGACCAAATGGAGTTGAGAGTGGGTGGGTTTTTATACCTTCTTGATTCCAACGGGGTCATGTAGGGGTCATGGCTGACTCTATAGGCAAAAAGGGAAATGCAAATCCCAGGTGTTTGTCTGAGCTAATCTTGTCAACCTTTGGCTTGTCTAAATGTGTTGCTTATCTGGAGTCTCTGTCCGGCCCAGTCTTTCTGAATAGATTACCAGAACTGCATTTCTAAAAGCTGACCTCCTCTGTTTCTGCCTGGGGCAGGGAGACTGGGGCTGGTTTCTGCTTCCCTTGAGATTTTTCCTCATTTCTCCTTTAGGGAAAATATTCTATCCTGCCTTTTTAATATTCCCCCAGATATTTCATTTTCTAGGAGAATGGATGGGTGCTGGCTTTCTACAGTGTTGGAGAAGAGTCCTGAGAACAGCATGGACAGCCAAGAAAACAAGATGTATGGCTCAGTTACATCCTCAAGCCCCCAAAACTTTAACCTTAAACTGTCTACCGTGGACCTCACTCCATTCCTAAGAGGTCTTTAAGGGGGTGTGCATAAGCGCACCAGCGTGCCTACCAACCCTGTCCTACAGTTCCCATTTATTTGTACTCAATTATTATGTATATACTTATACCCGTTTATACTTATATGTTTATATGTTATGTTCATACTTATATTTGTTTTCTCATACATGCTTGATGAACTAAACTAAATAAATAAAATAAAGTTACAGTGTTGATGGAGGCACCATTGAAAGATCTGAAGGATCAGGTTAATGATAGCTCATTATGGAGAAATCCATGTGATCTCCAAGAGTCAACAATGATTCGATGATACCTAATCAATCAATTAATGGGGGTAGTTTTAGGGTAGGGAGTTTATTTTATTTATTTTTTTATTTATTTTGTCAAGCAATTATAAGATAACAGGTATAAGTATAAACATAGTTATGAATACATGAAATGGATACATATAAGAAAAATAAAGTTATAAACACTGGCCTCATAATCGGTTTTTCCTCTGCATTATTTTCAACTTTTGTAGAAGCCAAAAATGGCATCAACTACTTGCCCATTTCCGCCTTCTAGAGAGAGAGAGAGAGAGAGAGAGAGAGAGAGAGAGAGGGAGGGAGGGAGGGAGGGAAAAGGAGAGAGAGAGGCTGATCGTTTCCCATTTCAATCCAGGACCAAATTTCAAGCGCCTATTATCAGCCGCTAGAGGGCGCCAGAGACCCACGGACGCCACCGGAGAGCGCAAAGGCGTTCCAAAGGAGGGCGTGGCTTGAGGAGACTGCCAGGCGAAGATTGGAGCGCTCGAAGCAGAGAGGCGTGGCTACGAGCCTAACAGTTTTATGGCTTCTACGTCACTACATAAACATTACTGTTAAGAAATGACGGAGAAGTGTCGCTATTAGGAGGAGACGCTTTGCGGCGCCCACGATCCGGGAGTTGGGCGTGGCCGTTTCTAGTAAAGGAACGAGTCATCTCTCCACCCCCACCCCACCCCCCACATCCGAAACAGGGGAAGAGGGAGAGGGCGTGGCTCCTGTGGAAGCCCCCTCCTCAGCGCGTGCATTACGTTCGAAGGAAGGGGGCGTGGTTTCAAGCGAAAGCGACGGAAGGCGCGGGGAGGAGGGGGGCTGGGGTAGAACGGCTGGTTGCCATGGGTTCGCTTCCGGCGCTGCCAGGCGGAAGTAGCTGGAATTCTGGTGCTGGTTGGGGTCTGGCATCGTCGCCGTCGGTTAGTGTAAGCGAGGCGGGGGGCGGGGGTGGAGGACGGAGCAGGCGGGAGTCCCGTTTTTTGTTTTGTTTTTGCCTTGGCCGCTCGCAGGAGGGAGGGCAACAACGGTTCCCAGAGGGAGAGAGCATGGCCGAGGCAGTTTGGGGGAGGAACCGGGAGGGGGCGCGGGGCTCGTGGATCTCGGGACGCCAGCTTTTCTCTCTTATTTAATAAAACCTGTGGCGTGGTGAAGGAAGAGCCCCTTCCCCCCCACCCACTCCCAATGTTGCTGAGGGGAGGAAGGCCGAGATAACGTTCAGTTTTCGAAGGGCACCCATGAGGAGAATTCCTAAAAGATGGGTGCATAAAACCACCGCGGCATTAATACCGTAGAAGAACATGAGGAGCTACCTAATATTGGGCCAGAATATTGGTTTATTTATCTAAGGCTAGTATTGGCCTTTCTGATTGGCAGCCGAGATGTCAGTGGAGACCTCTTCCAGACTGGGTTTTTGGCAGGGTATAAAAGGGATGGATGACAGCAGCTGCATGGGCATCCCTATCTGAGGAGATAGTGAGGGGACAGGTTCTTTCTTGCCTTAATTCTGGAGGTGAGATGGTCGAGAAACTCCATTTTTGGATCATGAGAATGTCTTTGCTGAGCCTAACATGTTAAATATTGTTATGGAAAGCCAAAAAAAAAAAAAAAAACTGGATAAAAGGGAAAAGCTTTGAAGCCCATCTCTACTTCTGGAATTAGCAATTACTGGTCAAACTATGTGGCAGTAACTTATCCCAAGATCAGACATGTTTTCTAATCCAGATTTACATGTTATGCAGGGCATGGTGGCTGAGGCTGGAACAACTGGAAGAAGACCCTGTATGGATAGTTTAAATCCAGAACAATTAAGCTTATTTGCGTTTGCCTTTGAAAACTACTCCATGGACAGATTTAAGTTCGAAGACAAGATCTGAGGAGTCAGCCAGGATATGATAATGGGACATTGTGCCTTGTGCACTCAACAGTACACGTACTATAGAATGGACATCTACGTTATGAGATGGAAAAATCTTTAAGAACCTTAAAGACTTGAAGGGAATTATCTTGGGATCAGAAAATCAAGTCACAAACCCTGAAGTAGTGGCTAGGATTACACAAATACTTTTTAATATTTCCGGCATAAGAAGATCTATCTAGGCAGTTAAAGAAACACCACTCATTTTGCTCCACCTGTTTACACTGATTCTTCAAGAAGCAGCTTGGAAGGGGGAGGGGGGTGCCAAGAGGCCCCCCTCCCCCAAGAGAGGGTTTTGGGTACTCCAGCCTACATCTATGGAACAAGGATGTTTACCAGGTGAGATTCATTATAGTGGAATGGGATTGGGCATAATTCATTTGAGATGTATATTTTATGTATAACACTGGAAGAGCATGGTTACGTGTCAATGTTCAAATCCATTTTTGGCATGTTTAATATGATTATTTTAAGTTTCTGGTCCCAGGAGCAGAATCTGTTAAAACCCAATTTCTTTTTAGATTTCTTTTTGTGTCTAATTTTCTTCTGGCATATAAGGTAAGTTAAGTTGATGTTTATTTGGCTTTCATTTATTTATTCTTGGGCAGTGTTACAATTTAGCTTCATGGTCACAGTTCTTTATTTGAAGTTTCTTGTAAAAGACAGGGTTTTTTTTTTTAATGTTGCCAGCACTTGAAGCATATAGAATTTGGGCCTCCAGAAGATAGCAGTCATTAGTGCAGGAACAGGTTTTATGGTCCTATAGCCATGATGGTGAACCTATAGCACACGTGCTGGAAATGGCACGCGGAGCCATTTCTCCGGGCACACCAGCCGTCGCCCGTTGCTTTTCCAGGATTCAGCACGTGCAGCTGGTCTTTGCCAGCCAGCTGGTCTTCACACACGCGGGAGCGCTGGAAACCAGAAGAACAGCTCCCTGGTGTGCATGCGTATGCCGGCCACCTGGTCTCCGTGCATGCATGCACATTAGAAACCAGGTGACCAGCACGCATGCGCACACCTGAAGGTTGAGCTTCAGGTTTTCGGCACTCCCACACGGTGTGCCAACACACTGCTCTTCCAGATTCCAGCGTGCACACTCCCGTTTCATCACTCAGTGCTGAAAATGTTTGCCACCACTGTGCTATAGGATTAGTTCATGAAGAAATGTACACCTTTCCACAGTTTCACAAAGGGACTTCAGGGGAATCCAGGAATTGGGGCTATATTTGTCTAGAGGGCAGACAAAAGCCATATATACATTTTGTGGGACAAGCCAATAATATATGGGATAGTTACATTGAATGTGAATGGTACATATTAGTCCATGTAGATTCTTTTAGGATGATGAGGTATTCTTTTATAAGTATTTTCAGGACCAATATAGCTCTAATTGCTGGAAAGTAATGTGAAAATGTGTTCCTATTCATATGTTCTGAATCATCATCAGATTTTATAATAGTTTGTACTGGAAAAAGGTGTGAATAGGACAATGCCCAATGTTGATCCTGCCATTTCTCAAATCCAGTTTTAACCATATTTGACTAGAGTAGCTATCCTGGTATGGTAGTTATGAGTTAATGGATTCTTAAAATAATCTGCAACATCTTACAAGTAAAAGCTGTTATTCATAAACTATCTTTTTATTTAAAGCAGCAGATGTTTTAAATAAAAGGTTTTTTAGTTTATGTTCATGTAATTTGCAGCACTCGGATGCAAATGTTATGTTTTGAGCAAAGATTTAAGCACCCTTCTTTATATCCTGATAAGACATGTTTATTAAAATATCAGCATAATTTATTTCAAGCATAGCAAGTTTCAGAAGAGCCAGTAATTCTCTGAGAATTAAATATTAAATATTATTCTATTTAGATGCTGTATGATTCCAGATAACTCCAGGCATCTTATATTATAACAACAATAAAATACAGTGTGAATAATAAAATACTACAAAGGACAAGAAAAGTGTTCCATGTATGCTGGGTGTGCCAAAATAAAAGTAGCTGTATAGTTTTGTTTCAACCAGTAGCACAGGGAAATTATAAATGGTATGACTTCTTAGCCAGCAAGACAAGGAACTGCAGTAGACCTCCAAGACACCAAGCTCTGCTAAGCAATTTATTACTATATAACATTAAATTATGAAAAGGGTTCCAGTGCATAATCAAATAGAAGCCCAGTTTATAATGAAATCAAGGTTCGAATTTCTGTGCCTCTTTGCAAGGTAATGTGCTAGAACAGAGGTTGCTAGGGACCACCAAACTCATAATTTTAAATCCTGCAGACCACTAATATGAATTTTGACTGATGATGGCTTGCTGACGATGGTGGGTGAGAAAGAGATCTGATCTAACCTTGGAGGGCTGGCGGTTATGTTATCTCTCTCTCTCTCTCTCTCTCTCTCTCTCTCTCTCACACACACACACACACACACACACACACACTCTCCCTCACACACACCCATTCCCTCCAAGGCAATCATATTCCTAACCTGCTTTTCAGCTCTGTTCTTGGGGGGAGGGGGGAGAGAGAGAGATGGTATTCTGAGCTCCCAAATAAAGAACGATTGGTAGGAAAACAGGGTGGGGGATTTTCCTGCAGACTTTTTTGGGGATTTTCCCAGGGTCTCTGTAATCCCCCAAAAAGTCTGCAGGAAAATCCCCCACCCTGTTTTCCTACCAATTGATCATTGTTTACCGTCTCCAGTTCTGTTCTCGGGGGAAGAGAGAACAGAACTGGAGACGGTAATCAGTGATCTATCGGTAGGAACAGAACTGCTTTCCTTCATGCAAGGAAAGCAGCAGAAGCAGCAGAAGTCTCTTCCCCCAAACTCTGCCAGAAATGAGTCTTTGCCGGTGCAGCCTCTTGGAGCAGGATGCCTTGCAAGGTCCCAAAGGAAGAAGAGGAAAGAAGCAGCCCAGTGGCCAGGCAAGGTGCATGGGTGCCCCCCCCCTCCACTCTTTCCCCCCTCCCCTCACTACCTCGTATTGTTCGCAATGCAAGCGACACAAGCCTTGTGTTCCCACGGGCCATGTAGGCAGTGCATCCTTGTGTTCCCACGCAGCCTGGATTAATTGCTTTGGGGGTGACATTTCTCTGCGGACCACCAAAAATTTGTCACGGACCACCAGTTGGTGACCATAATTTAAGTAATCAGACATTTAAATACACTATATGCAGCATTTAAATACACTTTATGTAGTGTATAGCACAAGGGTGTCAAACTGGGTTTCTTCGAGAGCCGGGTCCGCATTGTAGTTGTCTTCCGTGGGCCGGCTGTGTGGGGAGGAGGGACAGACACCTCCTGCAGCACCCTGCTGGCCAAAATGGGGCAGCGAGGGGAAGGCTGTGTGCAATCCCTGTGCACCCCATTTTTGGCCTGGACAGCCTTTTTGCAGCACCCTGCCAGCCAAAACAGGCACAGAAATTCTTAGTTACGATGTTCTTTTAAATTGCTTTTAATATTGATTTTTTTTTTTTCACATAGAGGGGTGTAAAAGCTTGTGAAGAAATCATACGTGATCTTTTAAATTTTTATTAATATTTTTAAAAGAAACAAGCAAGTAAGCAAAAGGAGAAAGGGGGGAAAATCAGAGAAATATGTAAATGGACAAAGTAATGGTTAAAATTGTACAGTTAGTGCTCAGTATATCTTTAACTAGAAATCGACCACTAAAAACATTAAGTTGCATTTAAGTACAATACATTTTAACAGAAGGAATTTTGATATCGAGTTTAGCCTAAATGTTCACTCTTTGTTCTTTAAGAATACAAAGACTACCTACTGAAAAGAGTATAGATAAAGCGTTAGTTTTTAACTATTTGTCATACTTTGCTTAACATACAATGTTTATAGACATTCTTAAAAGCTTATTGAAATCAGTTCTTTTTCTTCTTAAAAGTTGTACTCTGGATACTTATATTTTATTTACTGTATAGTGTGGAATATGTAATATGTATGGGACCCATTCTTGCTTAAATTTGATTTAACTTCTGTTGTGAATATATGCTGTTACTTTTGCTATTACTGCATATTCTCTCAAATTTAAGTTTCCAGTCTGATATTTTCAGTAACACGTTCCTTTTTCAATGTTGGGCTAAATTTATCCTTGCTGACGTAAACAGTATCTTGGTGATTGTTTTTGTTCATGTTCTGGAATTATGCATAGTAAGAAGAATTGTGGCTTCATGTCAAATCTGATTTCTAAAATTCTCTGAATAATGCTGTGTTTCTTTCTAGTACTCTGGGGGCTTTTTACATAACTACTACATCTGATAAGATGTTTTTTCAGTTTGATGACATTTGCAATAATTACTATTATATGATTTGTCAACGCTGGCAATTATTGACAGAGTTGTATACCATCTATAAAATGTTTTGTATTGGTTTCCTCATAACTTACAACCTAGACTAAATGTTATATTCCATAATTCTTCCCTTTGTTGGTTTGTGATTGTTTCTTTAAGGTTTAAAACATTTTATCATCCAGTTTTTATTTCTTCAGTCTCCATATGAGTTTATATATACATCCTAGTAAATGGCCTTGATTCTGTCGGAACATTTCAAGTTCTGTCTTGTTTCCCTCATTTTTTACGTCACTAATTCTTCCAGAATTAAAATTAAGAATTCATGTGTGATCCAAAAGAGACTCCCCACGCCTAATCGATTCAGTATTTTTTGCCTTCCTGGGCCCCAGGGAAGCTTCCTGGGAGCAACAACGCCCCCCCAGGAGGCTTGCCCCAGGCCCAGAAGGCCCAAAAAACCGGGGGAGGGGAGCCTGCAAAAAAGCCATGCCAACCCAGTCATATGGCCATGCCCACCTAGCCACGCCCACAGAACCGTCAGCAAAAATTTTTGAATCCCACCACTGGTGTACATGTTCTGGAGAAGAACTCATTTTATTAGCATGAAATATTGAAAGCCATTTCAGTGCAGTTGTATAAGCTTGGCAAAATGTATGAATAAACATTGCCAAGCTCAGATTTTTGCAAAGCTAGAAATCTTTGACTGGTTATGCTGAGGTTTTATGCTCAGCATTTGATTGCCAATGTAATAGATGGGGAATACTGAAAGTTGAGGTCTATATTGCTTAAGGTTGCCAAATTGGAAAAACACTGATATAAATGTTTAAAGAACTCTGATGCAGTGTAATACAGCTTCATGTTTTGGCTCAGCCAAAACTTTTTTCTGACTAGTCTTGATGCAAACACTTTCTCTCAACATAACAAACAGAATAGTAATAAGTAAGATAGTCCTCAATTTATGATCTTAATCATGACCAGAATTTCTGTTGTTAAGTGAGTCGCGCCCAGCATTACGACCTTTTGCCACAGTTGTTAAGTGAATCACTCGGTCAAGTAAATCTGGCTTCCCCTATT
Source organism: Notechis scutatus (assembly GCF_049901735.1). Lineage (NCBI taxonomy): Eukaryota > Metazoa > Chordata > Lepidosauria > Squamata > Elapidae > Notechis > Notechis scutatus. Next base: position 25,654,329 of record NC_142010.1, on the reverse strand, counting down.
GACTTTGCTCGTCAGATGTTGGCTGGGAAAGTCACAAATGGTGATCACATGACCCCAAGACACTGCAATAGTCATGAATAACAACACGCTGGTTGCCAAGTGTCCAAATTTTGTTCATGTCTTTGTGGGGATGCTGCAACAGTTGTAAGTGTGAATACTGGTTATAAGCCACTTTTTTCAGTGCTACTGTAAAATGGTTGTAAGTCGAGGACTACTTGTATAGGAAGAGAAAAGGTCTCTTTTGGGGATCCTGAGGTTCAAGAGTAATCATAAATATAAAAGCTGCTCCTTACCATAAATGCATTGGCCTATGGTAGCTCTGAATACCAGGACAGAGTTTTTCAATCTTAGCAGTTTTAAGGTATTTGGACTTCATCTCCCAGAATTCTCCTGAGTTGAAGTCCAAATACATTAACAATTGCCAATGCTGAGAAACATTGCTCCAGGGCAATGACTTGTGTTACCTTTTGACTTTAAAACGATTGCACAGTATTTGTGACACCAAGAAGATGCAAAGTTCCCTTCTTCCCTTCTCAAAAGGGATTTTTTTTAACAATAAGAGCAATATTCAGCAGATCATTATGCATACTGAAAAGTGTTTGGTAGGCAGTGATCTGTTTCTCTCTGCCTCCTTAAAACAACAGTAGCTATTCAATCAAAAAGAAATTTGTGGCACTTTAGCAACTAATAAATACATTATCTTGGATATCATGTTTATATGATAATGGTCTGTGTTTTAATCTTTACAGGCTGCCCGGAGTCACTGATGTGAGAGAGGTAGCCACGTAAACAATTTAAATAAAATAAAAGTAAAGATAAGTTACACAAAAGTTTATGAGATGTATCCATTTCATTGGATAGATTGAATTTTAGGTTGATTGAGACAAAATATACCTCTTGTATATCTTCTGCGATAGGGAGTAAATTGAAAACAATTGAGAAATGCAAAAGATGTCCCCTTACAGACAGTTACCTTCTTTATAGCGATTGAAGTTGCATGTAGACACAATAAAAATATCGGCCTGACCAGCTGGGTTTGCCTCCTCACCACCTCCCTATTGACATTCAACCAGTTTAATAACATTCTGTCTGGTTGGCTCGCTAAAGCTGCACCACTCTGTGGTTGTACATTTTTGCACACTTTGTCCCTGACACTTTGTTCTTGTCTCTGCTTTGAGTTTGCCAGTAGGAAATGCTGCTAGGTCATATAGCTTAATTGGGGAAAGCAGCAAAACTTTGAAGAGAGTGTTGTTGGCAATTGGTGACAGGTCTTTAAAAAAGTAGGTCAGGATGGAAGAGTTTTATAGGATGAATGCTGGCTATTCTGTGGTTCAGCAGAGGACAGATCTTGCCACTCTGTGGCCAATGCTAATAAATGATCCATCCAGAAAGAATGCCACTGGCCTGTGGGCATATCATATGGAATATTTAACAAACTTTGGAAGATCACAATCAGCACTGCCAGAAAAGCACAATCTGGTGGGTATTAACTACTTTGGGGGGTTGTATTTTTAAAGTATCACATTCTCTGTGGAAAACTTTTATACTCTTCTAATATTCACAAGAAAGACATACAAAATCATTTATAGTTATAAGCCCTGACCTGTTTTCAGCAGTTACAGCTGTCTAGAAACTTTTGTAAATGAACTGAAACAGATTTTGAGTACTTTGACATTGTCATTTTTATATGCTTTTATTCTGGATAATGTGAATTTTTCTCTGGGGGAAAATAACTCAAGTATGTAGATAGGAAATACTGCTCACAGCTGTGAGCAAACGTATGTGAGACTTTTGTTGTCCAGCAGTCTTAGAGTGGTGGCTATGTACAAAAACAAAGAAATAGTCCTTGGGTTACAGTGATAGTTGGGACCAGGATTGCTGTCGCTAACCAGTGAAGGCATAAAGTGCAACATTAGTGATGGCAATCCCAGTCCCGATTGCCGCTATAACTCAAAATTACCTGTATGCCTATTGTTCAGAATCATCCTAAGTTGGATAATAACATTCTTGCATATGGTAATGCAATGCTTTACCTTTTAGTTATACTTTGGCCCAGAGACCCTTTCAATCGTACTTTATTCTCCCATTGTGATATGGATCTATTTTTGCTTCCATTGTTTATTCAGGTGCTCCTCATTTAATGTTCACTTGTTCAGCAACCATTCAAAGTTATAATGACAGTGAACAATGACTACTTGCAACAGGCTCTTGTAATTGTGGCTGTCACAGTGTCTCACTCATGTGGTCCCCATTTATGACCTTCAGTGGTGACTTTCAACAATGGGGAAGCAGATAGGAAGTCACAAATGGCAATCATGGTCACAGGTCACTGCAGTGGCATAGGGTTTGCCTAGCGGTAACTGGGACTGCCAAAATTGCTGTCATAAATCAATATGATTGCATGACATTGCACCTTATGACAGCATCACCTAATGACAGAGTTCCCGATCCCAATAACTTCAGTAAGCAAGGCCTCCTTGCATCACCAAAAAATAGTCATGTGATGACTTGACTAACATTAGCCTGCTGTGCTCCCTCTTATAAGCAGAAGTAGAGGAAGAGAATAAGTAAATGTTCGCATTAGTAATTTATTTTGAATTTGTAGACACCTTATCACCTGGGACCTGCTTAAGTGCATTATCTCAATTATGTTAAGTACATGGGGAACTATGATAGGAGAAATATACGTAGGCGATAGTGGGTAAAAGAGAGGAAGCATACTTCTAGGTGTCAGTCATGAGGTTCTAATGGGTTAACATAGATGGAATTATTCAGACTTCTATTCAAATTGGAAGCCTGTGTTTCATTATAGCCTTATTTTTATGCTTTTCTTATTAGTTCAATGTAAGTATATTATCAATGTATTGAAAGGGGAGGATAGGAAGTGTGTATAAATGCATGTTAAATCTGGGCACAGTGAATTAGACTGAAACCTTTTGGAAACCGAACTTTCCAAAAATTAAAAATAATAATTCTCGTGTTTAAGATGTTGGGCTTTAGGTTTGAACAATAAATATCGCGGCTTCATCCCAAGTTAACTGCAAATATCAAATATATCTTTTTTTACATTCTATATACACTTTGAAACATAAGAAACAAAAAAGCATTTTAAACAGCATTTACTTTTTTAAAACAATGCTGTTGTGGTACTTTATTTTTCTCCCAGCACAAGGGCATGCTGTAGCAAACCACATTGCTGTTTATACATTGCTTAAAAGAACAAAGCACAACCAACTAATACTTCTTATAAACTTACTTGAAAGTTCAAGTAGATAGTATTTTGAAGATTGTTGGCAACACGCCTCATATTTCAAAAACTAACTTTAGAGTAGTTTTAATTCTTTTTTTCAAAGTAGTACATCATTAATGTTCCTAAACAAGGGATAGCATATATTAAGGAACCAATTCAAATTCACTTTTCACTTTATTTGCCAAGGTTACTAGACCATTAATATTTTTACAAACATTCTATTAGGATTGCTTGCTCTTCATGCAAAATCATCTTTTCTTCCCCACCTGGAGACAATTCTTATTCATCACTAGCAACTAAAAGAATGAATTGCTTACAAAATTTAGCAAAGATATCTTCAAAAATTTATTATGTGCATATGTATGTCTATTAAAATACCAAGATGTTTGCTGTGAAAGGGTGGAAAAAAGTTTCACTGAAAAAAGGAAAATGCTCAATTGGAAATAACAACTTATCTATTTATTTTTATCTAAAATAAAATGGTTTTAAGTATTTTTAGTAGTTGAAATGAGAGTAGAGCTGCTAATATGAGTGCATTATCTCAACAGGTGTCTGTCTACAATGCTGTAGCAACTTTCAGATTGGAACAATTTGAGAGCCAATTATAGTAGTTGGAAACTAAAACATGGCCTTGCACAGGAAATGCTTGTGTGTTTGGTTTACTATTATCTGTTCGTTTTTCTAGACTGATGTACTTCCTTTAAGAGTTTTTTAAGCAGAAAGCAGGCATTTGACATGCTTTATTAATGTATTTTTAGCTATATGTTGTCTATGGTCCCCCAAATGGCACATATAAAGAGAACTTCTGGATGTGTTCCACTCAATCCAATTTTGTTTAATTAGCCTTGGAATTGTTCATGGAGTAGAAGAGGCCATATGTCATGAGGCCACCAACTGTATTTCATGGTGGAAGTATCTAGCCCAGAAAAAAAATGTTAAAAAAATAAAATAGATGTGGCCTGAAAGAAAAAGTTCTCACAAATAATCTATTTTGTTAAACATTATGAATGCTGCCTTATGTGTGGCTATAAACCTGTTTCAGATATTCAATCTCTTCATAGCCCTCTGCCGTGCTGTTATCAAGCATGATGCCCCAGATGGAGTAGATTGGAGTCACTACCTTGTATGTGTACTGACATATAAGGTACTTGTTAATAGAATAGAACATTGCGATTGGACACAGGTAAAACAATAATCAGTGGAACAACTTACCTCCAGAAGTTGTGAATGCTCCCACACTGGAAGTTTTTAAGAAGAGAATGGACAACCATTTGTCTGAAATGTATAGGATTTTCTGCCTGAGCAGGAGGTTGGACTAGAAGACCTCCAAAAGTCCCCTTCCAACTGTGGTATTCAGAATTTGTCTCCGGTGCATAAGTTCTCTATGCATATACAAACAACAAAGTGATCAATCATAAATTGTAAACACAGTCATAAATCATAAGATTCAAATTACAAAGCGATAAATCATAAGATACCAATAGGAGAAGGTAATAGGAAAGATGAGAAGGATAATAGCGATACAGCCCTACTACATGGTAAATATCCTTAGGTGTAAGATCGTGCTGTGGGAATTAGGTATTTAGCAGAGTAATGGCATGGGAGGGGGGACTTTCTTTGGGGACTGTGACCAGTTGTTTTGGCATGCAATGCTCTACAGTGGTGTCCCGAGGGGAGGAGTTGAAACAGTCTTTGTGCAAGATATGAGTGTCTATAAATGTTTTCTCAGCCTCCTTTCCAAACCTGTGCAGTATACAGGTCCACAATGGAAGGCAGTTTAACAGTTTCTTTTAAAAAATGGACATAAACCAAAATAGCGAGTGGTATACAATTATATAGTTCAGAACTTAGAACAGAGGAAAAATTGTCTAGTAGATGAATTTCATTCATCTAAGAAGACAACTCAGCAAATTTTCTTCTTTTGCCTATTTTCCCAACTTAGAATTAATCATCTCGGGCAACTTTATTGACTACTCTTATAAAAAAATCAATATCTTCTGAAATCTTAAAGGTTCATTGAGTCATGAGCTAGAAGCTACTTCAGGAGGTGCAAAGGGCATTGTCTCTGTTACAGTAATTATCATTGGAAACAAGGAAGGAAATTGGATGGAAATGCTTTGAATTTGTTCACTGAAACATTTATGTAGAACAGTTAATGACTGTTCATAATAACTGAACAATGGAAAGAGAACACGCACACATGATTCTAGGTCAGCATATACTGAGGTCTTACTGTAATAATGTTACCTAAGTAAAATATATGGAGTTGCCATAGATAAATTGTAGAACTTGGCTTAGTTTCTGGATTTGTTACTGAGGTCAAGCAACTGCAATAAAAGGTTTAAAGCCAGAACGAATGTTTTTTTCTCCTCCCTCATAGCATTCGTGCTTCTTCCTATTTGTTTCAGTTCAAAGCTAGATTGAATTTGGGACTTGTTAAAAAGGAACAAAGTATGCATAATATACACACATTCAATGTACTTAGTACTGATTTCTACAGCCTAAAGCCAGCCACTGAGTCCGGCGTTAAAGATAACAGGTATACAAACAGTGAGACCAGAAAGTTTCCAGAAGTGTGGTTCCCCTTCAGTGCTATAAATTCCAGTCCTACTTATGCTTGATGGTCTTGCTCAATTAAAGATAAACTGAGCCTGGGTTGTTTTTTTTCCTATTTAACTTCTGGTGCCGCCTTGAAAGCGCTAACTGTTTTTTTCCAGAAAAGGCCTGGCTGCTTGAGGAATACAAGGACACCTATTCTTTGAGCCCAAGCTCTCTCAGCTCTGCTTCCCCAACTTGTTGAGGTTAGGAGAATGAGCGCAAACAGGGAGACGTAGTGAGAGAAGTGTTTGAATAATACACACACAGCACACAGATACACTGTACAGTTAATGTAGGTTTTTACTTTCAATAAACGTTTAAGCACAGTCCAAACAAGCAGTCCAAGTCATTCACAGGTAAAGCAGTCAGTGTTCAGTCCAGGGATAATTCCAATATCAAAGTCCAGTATCAAAAACAGTTCAGTAACAGACTTACATCAAATCCAAGAATAACAGTCAATAGGGAAAAATGGAGGAACGGCAACTCTTTCCAACAGAAGGAAACAGAGACCCACTCACTTCACTGAGACTTCTGAGACTAAACAACCCAGGTTTCTGGCTCCATCCTATGGCCATTTGCGGAACCACACCCAATTACAGTTTTTAGCATTTACTTAAAGACACAGTATTAAAATGTCTATCCTGGTTTATATATTTCCAACCCAAATAGCTGTTAGGTGACTTACATTCCTAACACAACTCTTCTTTATATAGCTAATATGACTCTAGGTTTGTAGTAATATTTCACCCTGCATTATCTTATAATTAATTCTCCCAGACCTAATAGCTGGGAGCCACAGGTAGGCAAGGGAACATTTAGGTAAGGGAAAGTTGAACAGGAATAAGCTAGACAAGAAGGACTTCCTCCTGAAGTTTCAAGAGAAGACACCTTTGTACAAGTTTGACTTCATTGTTGACTGCATAGCTCAGTGAAATTATAAGTTGTTAGAAAATTTCCATTTTTCTAATAAGAAATTTAACAAAGTCATCTTCCTCAATGTTATTTTTAAACATTTTGGGATACTAGTAGTACTTGCTTTCTGATCATTCATTCAGTGACCATTAAAAGTTGCAATGCCACAGAATAAGGAGAGTTAACAACCGGTTCTCAAGAGTTCTGGCTGTTGCAGCAGTCCCATGGTCACATGATCATGTTTTGGGTACTTGGCAATGGGTGCACTTTTATGACAGCCACAGTGTCACATGATTGCCATTTGCAGCCATCCCAAGCAGTTTCCAACCTGCAATTGGCAGGAAGTCACAAATCACAGTCACTTGACATCACACACTAACACCAGGTGTTTCACTTAATGGTCACATGGTTTTGTTTTATTTTCATTTTACTACCATGTCACTTAGTGAAAGAGTTGCCAGTCCCAATTGAAGTCAGTAATTGAGGAATACCTGTTATTGAAGAATATGCTGGCCCTGAATTGTGCAAAGCTAGTTAATTACAGTTTATTATTATTTTAACATTGACTGAACTGCTCAGGGTCTGTTGAGGTAATAAATAAGAGCACCATAAGCAATAAAAATACAGAGAAAACAAGCTGTTGTAGTTAAAATACAATATAATAAGCAAAAAAAATCTGTAAAATATATTTCAGCAAACGTTTTAAAATATTACATGAACAAAAATGTTTTCCTCAGCTTCATGGTCTTCCAGAAATCTGAGTGAGTAGCAGCCAAGATGACCCACTTTGAAGTCCTTTTTAAAAAAGTGTTAGCCAGAAAGACAATACATCTTCTATTACAGATTTTTAAAATCTGAGTAAGCTCATGTGATGCACTTGTGGTTTCTCAGTTTGAATTGACAGTATATCAGGCTTTGTGGGTCATAATTATCACTTTGAATTTTATTCAGAACCTGACTTGTGATTAATGAAACTGATTAGGGTTGAATATATTCTCCATAATTTACTAGTCAGTACTGCATCTGCAAGGATTGTGAATTGACTGTACTTTTTACAGTTGAAACACCTAAGGCATGATGCATATTGTGCAGACACATCTACATGTGCTGTCCAAAAAATATTTTATGACCTTTGTTAAGTGAATTGCTGCAATTGCCATTGTAGTATACAGTTGCTTAGTGAATCTGGTTTCTTCATTGACTTTGCTTGTCAGAAGGTTATAAACGGTGATCACATGACCCTGGGATACTGAAATATGTCATAAATATGCCTTGTGGAGGAGATCCAGTCCAAGCTTGAGGAAAGTACTTGACCTAACTAATCAGTCTGTCAGCACGGAGTAGCTGCTTCTTAACAGATGCTGCCTTTTGAGTCGAAGAGCTACTGGTGTCATTCTGTGGGAGGACCAGCTTTAGGACTGATCAGGATCTGGACAGTTGACTAATAATACTCTCCTTCCGTCTTAAGCAACATAGCCTTTGGAAAAGCTTTGCCCTTACAATGCATCCCAGCTGGACATTCCTTTGAGTGAGCCAAAATGCAAGGAAATGGGAGTGAGCAGCTGAAGCGATGGGAGAGTCCTGCCTAAAGCCTCTTACACTGTTTGAAGCAAGTAATGGTGGGCAGAAACTTGAAGAGCGGTTTGTTGATGTCTGAGTTACATGAAAGAAAGTAGCTTAAGAAGGGAAGGTGTTTTTTTTCTTTCTTTCTTGAAGGTCAGCATAAAAACAATTTAGGCCAAATTGCACTGTCAACCTTCTGCTTCTCTTTCCCTCTGTCATTTCAAGAAACCAGTTCTGAAACTATTTGTCCTTTCTGGAATCAATACCAGTTATCTCTCTGGATATCCTTTCTAGCCTTCAAGTCATTCTTCCTTCCTGCCTGTTCTTGTGGAAAGACATGTGATTCCCATGGTCAGAAGTCACATGAGATGAAAACCATAATATTATAGAAAGGAAGATGAATTAAAATGATTTAAATATTTGTGGGTCGAAGTTTCCATGGTTCTAAACAGTTCACTAGAGCTACATCTGTCTGGGCGGGCGGATAACTAACAATCTGAACTGGTCTGTCCACACGTCATCCTTAGTGAAGCGGGCAAAGCAGCGTCTGCATTTCCTGCAACGGATCTTTCTCCTTCTGTCCTGGCCCCTTTTTTACAGAGGCACGATTGAGAGGCGTTTTAACAAACTGCAACACTGTTTGCTTTGGGGGTTGCAGTGCCTCTGAGAGATTGCTCAAAGGACTACGTAGCTCTTCGAATTCCTTTGTCACAGGTAACACAGGTGGTTTTTGACTTGCAGCCATTTGTTTAGTGACTGCTTGGACTTACAATGGCACTGGAAAAAAGGGACTGGTGTTTTTCACACAACCATTACAGCATCCCCCATGGTCACATGATCAAAATTTGGCCGCTTGGCGACTGGTGGTTTTTTTTTTTTTTTTAGGGTGGTTGCAGTGTCCCGGGATCATGTGATCCCCTTTTGCGACTTTCCGACAAGCGAAGTCAAAATGGGAAGCCAGGTTCATTTAACAGCTAACAATTGCAGTTACTCGCCCTAACAACTGCGGCAAGAAAGGTTATAAAATGAAGCAAAACTCACTTAATACCTGTCTTGCTTAGCCACAGAAATGTTGGGCTCAGTCATGGTTGTAGGTCGAGGACTACCTGTACCTATAAACTCTGCCTGATGCTCCTTCCCATTCAGTCAGAGCTCATTGTGCTGGTGGAAGAGTCAACAATAGAGCTCAGCAAGAATGACAGGCTCCTGCTTCCTCTCTACCTTCCAGTTCTATTACAGGACTTGGGTGGGTTGGCCACAGTCTGGATCTGAAAACCCAAGAGACCTGTTTGTTTTGACTGGTGGTTCCATACAGTTCTGCTTTCCCCATCCTGTATCCTGTTTATTCCTGAACAGCTTTCTCTTTAGATTGCCCAAAAGGAACAAGCCAACAATTGACTGGGAAGAGAATAGTTAATGGTTAACTCTCTTCTATGGTGAAACGTGGCAGCAGAAATTAGCTCATTGTGGTCTTTGCTTGCTTTGCTAGCTAATCATCTCCAGGAAAGCTGTTTACCAGAGTCTTTTCTCAGCATTTTTAACAGTCATCTGCCGGGAATTTGCGTTCATCTTTTCCCTAATACTGCTGTTGAAGTACTGACTTCCAGCCCCATCCCACATGCACAGCTAATAAAACAGGACCCCGTTTGATTTTTCCAACTGACTAATTGCACCTTGATAAGGATCCCTGTCCCATGATGTGAAAGCAGGAATTAGAATCTGTTTCCTGCTTTGACTTTAGTGGAGTTGCGGCATCTAGTGTGATGCCACTAATGGAAACAAAAATCCAAGCCTTCATCTTTTCCCACGTTTGTCGGAGCAGCAGCTATAGGATTGCAAAGGCCTAACTAAAAGACGAGCCATGTAAGAGTGTGAGAGATTCTCTTGCCATCTTCAGCTGCTGTGTACTTTTGTGAGTATTTAAATTATTTATTCTGGTATTTCCCTGTGGCTTTGGGTGTGTGTGAGGCTTCAGCCTTCTTCTCTGCTCAGGTTGGAGGGAAGAAGAGGCCCTGACTTCCTGACTGGGAGGGCTGTCCTGTGCAACCTCTTTAACCCTGCCCTCCCTCCCCCTCCAAGGGAGGGGTCATGATTTCGACTTCCCCTTAGGGAAATGAGATTTGGCTGGCCCAAGCGTTGCTTGCCGTTTTACTCCCCACACCCAAGACCTGACAGAGAGCAGGAGGAACTTTGCTGCCTCCTTGCCAACTGGAATTGGATCCTGGTAGCAAAGACTTCTCAAGCAATTAACGGTGCCTGACGGAGAGCAGCTTCATAACAATGGATGAGAATGGAGAGCAGTAGAGAAAAGGGCAGAGAAAAAACAGGTAAAGGCAGAACTTAACACAGAGTGTTCTTGAACTGGATTTATTTCTGTGCTGGGACACAGGAGATGTCTCCAAAGTAGGCTTAATAATCTGCTGAGTATGTGTAAGATTTAAACAGCTTTGTAGAGAGAGGAAAACGCTTGTACCAAGTGTGTGACAGGAATATGGTGATGATGGTACAAGCTGAACTTTCCCCCCTCCCTCCCTCCCCAAATGGCTGTACAGAGAAAAGGATTAAAGAACACTACAAGCAAAAGTTTAGTGAAGGCCTTTGAATATTTCTAAAATGAATGAATTCCAGTTGTATTCAGGAACTCTGTGGCGCACAGAAGGATCATAAGGAATATGGTGTGAAGGGACAGTAGAAACAGCCATATATATCTTAGGTGTTGAATGGGGCTTTGTATTAATTGAAACCAATCACAGGACTTGTAAAAGTTTGGGAACATGTGCATGATCTTGGAAAAAACTGATTGCAGGAGTTTATATTCAGGCGTGGATTGCTATAGCATATACAGTACACATATCTCCCCCGCTCCTTTAAAATAGTATAATTTCCTAGCAGTGCTCTGTAAATTGTGGACGTTGTATCCCTGCTACTTTTGTATGTATTTTTCCCTAAAATGAATATTCAGAATCATTGAGAACTTAAATACAGTAGTTTCTTCAATGAAATTGTGCTTTCGTCACATCAGTCCTCTCAGTTCCATTGGTGTAGAGTGATAAGAGTTGAAATCCAGTGCAGATAGTCCTTGACTTATTACTACTTTAGGACCAGAATTTTCGTTGCCAAGCAAAGTGTTTGTTAAATGAGTCACATGCAATTTTACAATCTTTCTTTGCCACGGTTGTGAAGTGAATCATGCAGTCATTAAGCAAATCCAGCTTCTCCCGGTGATTTTGCTTGTCAAAGCCAACCAGGAAGGTTGCAAGTGGCAGTCACTTGATTCAGGGAAGCTGGTCAATACATGCCAGCTGGCAAGCAGGCAAATTTTGAACACATGATCTTGGAAATGCTGCCACTGTTATAAGTGCAAGTACTGGTTTTAAGTCCCTTTGATGTAATTTGGAACAGTCACTAAACAAATGGTGGTAAGTTGAGGACTAGCTGTACTTTCCATTAGGAATAATAAAATTAGAGAATGTGTTCTTTTCAATAAATCCAGAGAAAAGTTTTATTCTCTGAAGGTGAAATTTATTTATAAGAATATTTGTACTTTCCAGTTTGTTTTGCCTTGGAACGGAGCCCTGCTCTGTGCGTTGTTAAATGTTATTTATGAGAACTGAAAATGCTTCTTTGGTAAAAGAGACGCAAGGTAGAGGTCCTGTGTGCACATAGCCCAAAATAAGATATGGATATGGTTTAGCTTACTTGGCAAGAGCCAAGCAAGCAAGATTTGGCAGTATCACATACCATATATTAGAATTAATCTTTCCACATTTTGGCCCAACATAATGTGCACTAAGGGATACATTCTTTGAAGCTGTGCCATAATTGCAACAAATTCGTGGCGCCTTCTGGGCACTGTGCATATGTGTAGAAATATAACTAGAACTCAAGGTTAAAGGGCGACCCATGTCCATAGGCTGTGTTGCTAATCTACCTCGAGATAACTTGCTGATAGTTGCTATTTACTTTTTGCTGGTACAATGCTTGCTGAACCTGATTGCCCCATTTTGGGGCAACTGAAATTTTGTAAGTTTCAGTGCTTTTTGGTCTTTCTTCCAGATTGAAGAATTGTGGTTAGGGGAACACATCTGTTTTCTCTCAGTTTCTTCCCTCCTATTTTTTTCCTGGACAGCAGAGTAGAGAGCAGGATTGGGTTCCTGTGAATATAAAACAGGATGGAAGAGGGTGTTTCCATTAAATTTAGGCTGAGGCTGCAGCTGCACCAAATTCCTGAATTGCCCAAATTAGTTTATTTAGCTCCAGTACTGTATGAAAGCACACTTTGTTTTCTCTGGGTAGGATAGTTTGGACTTGATGTAGAATTTGCTGTACAACTTTTAAAAAAAAAATATGTCTGAGGCACCCCTAGTCAATTTTACTCCTGTCAATGATATTAATATTGTTAGTCTATTTGAGAGGTGTTACCCTCAGTTTCTCATGTATCTTCAGCTCTCTGTTTACACGTGGCCTACATAATCCTAGTCAAGGATAAAGGGAGTTGTTATCTAGGTGGAGCTAGAAATAAACAAGAGAATTTGAGTTTGATTAACCTTGTGCTTTACAGTTGCTGAATTAGCTATTTGTTTTATTAGTAATTAGATTTAAATCCCTAGAAAGATGGAGGAAATATGTTCAGATTCCCCATAAATGTAATGAGAAGATCCAAAGCCAGTTCAGAATTTAGAAATGGCCCCCTAACATTCATAGAGTTTAATTCTAATGGGAGAAAAATGTGATGTTAGAACCGATTGCTTATTTATTTGTTGGACTGCCATTTGGACTCCTGCTTAGGTGGATGGGGAGGTTGAACTAGATGACCTACAACTCAACACTGATTATCTGTTATCTGTTATTTATTAAATAGAACAACATATTTCTTTCAGGTGTCAAGGTACAGTACATAACATTCGATTTCCTTTTATCTTTCCTGCCTCAACATTCATGTAGGGCCTGTTGAATTGATAAATAGTGATTAATTGGTCTAGAATTACCCACTGAGTTATGTGGCTGAGAGTGGGGTTGAGCCTGGTTCCCCAACTATAACCAACACCTTGATCAAGGTATCCTGGCATTTTCTTAATTACCTGAATTTCATCCCCGCATTCTACCTCAGATAATGTTTCATGAACCTATTTGTTGGAGTAGTGATAGTAGTTTTACATATATATGATGGAAGAAAATTGGAACAGTCATAATTTCTCTTTCTAGAACATTGGAAACAACAAATAGGATACCATTTTTTTGTCTGATACTAAGGTGCTCTATCAGTACAGTTTTTTCTTGGATCTGTGGCCCTCCTGGGTCATTAGGGTTGCCAAGGAGGTGACTTGGAATTGGAGCCGTGCTGTGGTGGCAGCTTCTCTGAGGGAATCTTGAAGGAAGTGCATCCCCTCAAGAGGCAGTCCCTGCACCCAGGGGTTTTATCCTTGTGTTTCCTAAAAAGGGAAGTTTGTGTAGTGGCTAAGGCACCAGGCTAGAAAACAGGAGGCTGTGAGCTTTGGTCCCCCTTTGGGCATGAGGGCCGAGTGACTTTGGGCCAATCCTTCCCTCCCAGCCCAGTTCAATTCACAGGGTTGTTGCTATGGGAAAAATAGGAAGAGGAACGAGTATTAGAAATGTCGCCACCTTGAGTTATTTATAAAAATAGATTTTTTTAAAATGCCTAGAACCCTGGAGGGAGTAGATTATCTACCTGGAGAATTGATTCAGTTGGGTTTCACATCAACTTTAGTATGGAGATAACCAAGATGGAGGTAGGGCATCTGTTCTCATGCTCTGATTTTTTTGGTGGTTTTCAGTATCATCAACAATATCACTCTCTTGTTCTCTATTTTTTGTATGGGTGTTTCTATTTTTCTCTATATTGTACTTCTTTTGTCTTGTTTTATGGTGGGGCAGGGCCTAAATTTAAATAAATAAATCTATAAATTATCACAGTGTTCAGACTAAATCCATCTCAAAGTATGTTTGAAGTTAAAGTACAGTTATCTCAAATTGGAACTGCATATGTATATACATGCATTTATATGTTTTTTTAAGTATTTATATATATATATAAAAGAAAACTTAAGAAAACACATACACATATATACACACACTATATATATATAATTCAGAATCCTTCATGTTTTGGAGGGAAGCAAGTTTACTAGGTAGGTACTGAAGCAAATGCTATATTTAAAACAAAATAATTATGAATCAGAGGAGCAAAACACTTTGAGAAATTGGCTTGTGTATGCTCTTGGTTTTTTTCTCGCTTGAGGCCAGATTTTCCTTCCCAAGGCTTCAAGCTGGAACCAGATGAAGTAGGGAAAACCCAGTATCTGTTGACCCCCTTTCCTTTTCAAATGAGGTCAGGGTTCAGATAGGCAATCAAACTGGTTTAGCTGCCAGAAACTTTCCTCTAACAGTTTGATAAATGCTCCTGGTATTCTGGTAGCTATTAGTCTAGCAGTGTTTCTCAACCTCAACAATTTTAAGTAGTGTTGACTTCAACTCCCAGAATTAACCAGCCAACATAGTTAAACCAACATCTTAAAGTTGCTAAGGCTGAAAAAACACTGGTTTGGTGGTAAGACTCAAAACACGAGTTGCTGACTTCTCCTAGATGGATTTGTGAATTCACAAAGGCTCGGTTCCTTTATTTAATCATGCTTAATACCCAGAACTGTCCTTTTCCTGGAGAAAAAAAAATCTCTTATTTGTTTAAACTGTACTAAGTCAACTTCTATGCAACACACACACTCCCACCCCACCCCGAATTATTGAGTGTCAGAGGTGAACACCTGACACTCTTTCCTGTACAGTATTTGTTGCTTGGGATTTCTAAATGATTTCGTTGTGATTATGAATTCCCCACCTAGTCTGGCTGTGAGGGGAAATGGAATTTTATTTACCATTGGATTTTTAAAGTCTGATTCCCTTCAGATTGAAACTCCACAGAGGCATATATGAAAAAATTCTATTAAGCCTCAGTGAATTGATACTTGCATCTTACAAATTCAGACAATAGGCATTTGGAATGTTTTTTTTCTTTTAATGGGGGTAGGTGTTAACACGATGCCACATTTAAGTACCATGTTTTTCTTTTGTTCAATCATGTCAGTTTCCAGACTGTCTGGACAAGTCCCCCGCAGTTTTTTTTTAGCAAGAATTTTAAGAAATGATTTCCCACTTCCTGGGACTGAGAGAGAGTGACTGACTGACTGCCCCAAATTCACCCAGCTAGTTTTGTGTTTAAATGGGACTAGAACTCACAGTCTCTTGCTTTCCTTCACCACTGCCCCAAACTGCCTCTCTTGGGTTCATTTATTCAGCTGCAAAAGGCAGAATCCTGCATGCTGAATAAAGGTTGCCAATAAAGTTGGTTAATTTAGCACCCTAGTTTTGGTAGAGATTCTTAGGGTCAAATACATAAAACAGATGTGATTTTGTTGCTATTTAGTTTTTGCATTTGGGGGCACATGTGTTTTCACATCTTTGTAATTTTTTAAAATTTTTGTGAAAACACATTTTTTTTAAAAAAAAAAAAAGCTTCAAAGAAACTTGAAATGTAAAACTGTTCTATAGCAGTGTTCTGCCCTGTGCATATTTGAGAAATTCAAATTATTTTACTTTGCATTGAAATATAAATCAACCAATGTAACGATCATCCTTGATTTTCCCAAAAATATAAGTTGCAGCCAAAATGGCCAGCTGAAACATGT
This sequence comes from Notechis scutatus, assembly GCF_049901735.1. NCBI lineage: Eukaryota > Metazoa > Chordata > Lepidosauria > Squamata > Elapidae > Notechis > Notechis scutatus. The sequence continues at coordinate 25,638,303 of NC_142010.1, read as the reverse complement.
AGCTAGGAGTTCAAACTCAAAGCAGTAGAAAAAGTGAGACGTTCTGTCTTCTTTTGTGAATGGGGCTGTACTGTTATTTGGAAAGTACAGGTAATTCTCAACTTACAACTGAAAGTGTGACTGGAATTTCAGTCATAACTCATGACCATTGTAAGTTGAGGTACCCATACAACCAGGCCTGATTTTATGACCATTTTATGGCATTCATTAAGCAAATCACATGATAAGTCAGTCTGAATCCATTCTCCCATATAGGCATTGTTTGCCAGAAGCCAGCCAAAAAGTCACAAATCTCTGTCATGTGACACTACAGCCTGTCATAATGTGAGCCAGTTGCCAAGTGCCCAAAATGTAACTATGGGACATAGAAGCATAGCATTTGATAACAGCAGGAAGAGATTTACTTGCCATAAAGCACCTTTTATGAGGCTATTGTCATTCCAAATGGTCATTAAATGACCAGTAGTAAATCAAGGACTACTTATAGGATATGGGTGTGAGAGAGTGTATGTGTATAAGACAGAGAAAAGAAATTATTTTGATTTGTACATCTCAGTTTCGGAAGAGTGCCTAATGGAATTGTCTCTGAGATTTACTAAAGTAAAAACTTGGTTTGTTCCTAAGCCCAATTGTCTCATATTCTGTAAATTGGTTTATCTTTGTAGCCATTTTATCCTTTGTAGGTCAAATCACTGATTCCACTATAGGCGAAACTTTGTTGAGTGAAACATCATAAGAAATTGAAACGAATGCTTTTTCAAGGGGCAACTGGACTTTCTGGTTTTTCTTTGAAGACTTTTCGCTTCTTTTGCAAGAAGCTTCTTCAGCTTTGACTGGATGGTGGGGAATGGAAGGGTCCTTCTATTCCACACCATCCAATCAGAGTTGAAGAAGCTTCTTGGAAGAGAAACGAAACATCTTCAAAGCAAAACAAGAAAATCCAGTTGCTTCCCAAAAAAGCACTTTTGAGACAACCATGACCTGGATGACTGAGAATCTCCACAGGCAAAAAATTGAAACATAATAAAAGGTTTCTGGTAGGTGGAACATTCTGGAAAAGCAGTGCTAATACTGAAGTCAGCACATCCTAATCTTTATTTTGCAAGGCAAATACAAAAATCTAGTTTCCTGTTCTGAAAAGGAACTGAACTTTGTTTTTATTAGAGGAAAAACAGCTTTGTCGAGGGTTTTTTTTTTTAAAGACTAGTCTCAGTTACTTGCTGCTGCTTGGATAAATTTCAGTTGATTAAAGAGGAGGAAAAAAATAAGACTCTGATCCACTTAGACTTTTTCTCCCAGTTAGTAAACTACTATATAGGAAACTGTTCCTCTGCTTTAAAAGATAAAATAGTAACACCCTTTGTTAACATATGGATGATCCTGATAGGATGAGCACTCCCACCCACGCTGACAGAAGAGGCAGGTTGTGGGCCCCTTGGTCAAGGAATTTGGGCTATCAGGGTCCAGGAGAAGAGCCTTTCATACTGCTGAAAAACATCTGGCAAAATTGCCAGTTTTTGTAACTATTATTGGCTGTTTCTCTTTTTAAAAGGTAGAAATGAAAAGAGAGCTGTGGAAGGTGAGCTTTCCATTAGCTTTCTTTTTTAAAAAAATGCTTTAATGATTAATTTTCTCCAAAACAGCCTCAAATTGTACAACCAGTAATTTCCATTGCTTTCCCTCTTGCACCCTAAAAAGCTGCTTATATCAGAGGTCAGGTGTATTTGGAAAATGCAGCCAACCTTGGTGAATTTACCATGCCAAGTGCAGAACTGGCAGCTCTCAGAAAATCTGACTGGAATTAGATAAGTGGGTGGAAGATGACAGCCAAAACATTTCTTGAGCCAAGTGAGCAAACTGCTTGCATCCTATGCCGAATCCATAACCCTCCTGGAGAACTGAAGTTCCTACTAACTTTAGTCAGTGTAACTGTTAGTGAGGAAATTTGGTATTGTAGTTCAGCCACATTTGAGAGACTGCCGGTTAACACATATGCGGTGGGATAATTAAACTTCTTTTGGGCCTGATATTTAAAAATTGTCAGCACTGTTTTCCTTCATGTTGACATAGGAAAGCAATGGAAACTAGCATAAGTCTTAAAGTAGTTAATCTAAAAAACACACACACACACACACCTCTAATGCTCCCCAAAATTCAATCCCATTCACTCCATCTTCTTGAAGTACGTTTTCTATTTTCAAGAGTCCTTTGGTGAATAGTTGAGTTCCACATAAGAAATAGATTGCTTCTTATATAATACTTAATGGGTGATGAATTAAGTGTTAATTATGTAACACTTAATGATCCTTTTGATGAGGAAACATACCTATACTTCTTCATATTTTGGAGATAGATTTGTAAGTTAGGCCAATAACACAAAGCCTAAAAATACAGAACGTTACTTTTGAAAAATGCTGAAATCAGACAAGGCAAATCTTTGCAATTGAAATTATGTAAGTACAGTAGAACCTCCGGTCACGACCATAATCCGTTCCAGGACTTTGGTCGCAACCCGATTTGGTCATGACCAGAAGTAAGACTGACTGTGTATGTGCGGACAAAAAAAATGGCGCAGAAAGGGAAATTGCTGCAGCAGGGGAAATTTCCGCAGCTGTGTTTGATTGCCACCTGAGGATGTGTTCACAACCAGATGCAAAAATTTTCTGAAATTTTTGGTGGTCAGCAAATTTGGTCATGGTCAGAAGTGTTCATAACCCGAGGTTCCACTATATGTCTGTGCAGGAATGCATTGTTACATAAAGACAGTACTTTGTTACAAAGTCATGTCTGTGCATCAGAATACTGTACACATTTTGCTGTGCTGAAAGCACTTTTCTTTATGGTATGTCTCAAAAATTTCAGTGTGTATTAGAGAAATAGTGGCATTATGATCCCAGAAAAACAATTTTGAAATGAGCAACAATTCTTCAGTAGAACTGTTGAAAACTTCAGACAGTTAGTAGCCTTAAAGAGCTCATTCATATTATAGAGTTCATTCATATTATAAGAATGAGGGCCATTTTTTGTTAAAAGCAACTTCTGGGAATGTCCCAGAATGTCAGAGAAATCATCCTAGTTCTGTTTCTCTCCATCCTCCCACTCTTCTCTTTCAAAATGTAGTCATATTGATACTACTCTAGCAGCTTTTCTGATGTAATGTCATTCAAATATGTGTGTCAGGATTCCAGCACTTAACCCCATTTAAATCATGAGTCTTGAGCCAAACTTCCAAAACATCAAAAGGATTGATTGGGAGTTAAAAGGTGTGGCATTGCCTGGGTGCAGCTGACACTGAGACACCTCATTCATTGTCACCCTTGGCCCAGGTTTCCCCCCACCCCCTGGGTGTATCATAATTCATATTCTCCAATGGGACACATCCATATCCAGGAGTCATCAATCATGCTCTCCAAGTTAGAATTTTGCGTGGCAGAAACTTCGGTCACCTAGTTACTATCTTGAAAACATTTATGGGATGCAGTTTTGATTGCAAGCTGTTGCACTGCTCCCCCCTCCCTTTCTGTTGGCAACTCTAAAAGACCATAGAATGATTTTATGAGTTGACAATGTGGGTCTAAAGTAACCAGGAAGTTATCAGAGAATCAGTTTGTGTAGTAGTTAAGGCACTTGACTGGAGACCAAGAATTCTTCACCCGCCTTAGGCACAAAGCCAGCTGGGTGACCTTGGTCCAGTCCCTCTCTCAGCCTAGGAAGCAGACATTGGCTACTTTTGAAATCTTGCCAGGAAAACTGAAGAGACCTGTCACCCAAATTGGACTAGCCTGCCCCACTCTGGCTAAAGAAGTCTATTGTGGACCCCATCTGCTAAGCAATTCCAGCAGACAGGGTCAAGGAGAAGAGCCTTTTCCACTGTGGCTTCCATTCCGATGGAACGCTCTACCACCGGAGGTGAGAACTCCCGCCATTTTAGACTTCCGGAAGGGTATTAAAACTTGGGTTTCCCAGTTGGCTTGTGGCCCAGGCGGAGGAGTTGGTTGACAGGGTAAGAAGACCTCAAAATACACACACACACACACACACACACCCAGAAATCCTAGTCTGGATTGGATGTGCTAGCTGAGATTACCATAAACTACTTTGTCTGGAGAAAATTAGATTGTAAAAGGCTGCAGTTCAGTTTAGACTGCTGTTCATTTTACTTTTTATTTATTATATGTTGTGCCTTAAGATATGGCTACACTTCAGTTCCCAATAGAGTAAACCAAATGTGACGTTTCTGCGGGGCTGTTCTCTTTCCTTTCAACGCACTTGTTTCACATCCCACAAAGAGTGCTAGATAATAGCTGCCTTCTATAGATCATACCTGATATATCAAGTAGGAATATTTTTTGGTTTGTTTTTAAAAAGTGCAGTAAGATCAAGTACCAAAGTGCCTGCAAACCTGAGGTGTTAATTATAGGGAGTCTCCCAAAAGATTTAATGCAGTGCTGGAACTTTTGCTGAAGGGGAATTAAGACTACTGATGCAGCTGCTAAGCAGCAGAGACCATAGCAGAGTTAAGACGATCAGGGATTTGTTTTGAAGAGACCAACTGAGTCTATAGAGTCAAGTGATTACTTGTTAAGTTTATAGCCCACTTTTTTTCCCTTACATAACATTCTCTTCAGTTTTTCCTGAAATAATCCTGCCTTGATGTAAGTTAGGCACAGAGAGAGCTTGATTCACTCAAAGTCACAAATTGAAGTGGACGTGAACCAGATATCACTTGCCGCAGTAAATTTGGCATGAATGATGTCACAGGAAATTGAAAGGTCAGGCAAACCATTTTATATTGCCTAATTTTTACTGCATCATAGGACACAATGATCCCAGTCTTACATTTAAGTTTTCATGCTGATATTCTCTGGAACTTCCTTCCATGCTTGTCTGCTCAGCAGATGTTATTAATAAAAGTATGTTAGCTACCTTGCCATTCTAATCATTAAAACAGGGGCTTAGTCAGTTAGCAGTAGTCCCCATTATTATTGCAGACCTCCCCCCCACAACAGTTTGTTCAGTTTGTTTTTATAGCAGAAGATTAAATCTAGACCATGGAATTGTCTCGCCTTTGGTTCCTCTCTGGTGATAGAGAAGAGCCAATTCAAAAGCTGAGAGTTGACAGATTCATTATACCAGCTTTTATATTCGGGTTCTTCCACACGAATGCTTAATCATCACTACATCTTTGTGTGTGTGTGTGTGTGTGTAGGAGAGAGAGAGAGAGAGGGAGTGAGAGAGAGAATGGGAGAGGAAGGGAGGAAGGAGTGAGAGGGGGAGAGAGAGAAATAAGTGAGAAGGACATGCTCCACATTTTGGGAATAATTTAACAATACATTAATATTTTTGCCTTTAACTTCTTTCCAACAATGTAATTCCCCATAGTAATATTTGGGGGGGAAAAAGAACCACCAGAGGATAGGCACTAATGTTACTTATATTGATTACATCTCTAGCATGTACAATAACAATAACCAAACTTTCTGGAAACATCTGCTGAGTCTAATAACCCCTCCCCTAGGGTTCCTCTGTTCTAATTGAAGCTTCTCTGTTCTAATTGAATTGTGCCCAGGTGTTTCTCAGCCTACTAATGCCAGTCAGGCATTATATATCATTTCATTTGCATCAGAGCTCAAATTCCTGCCTGGTTAAGCTATCATTTGACTTAAAAACATCATTTTCCACACTAAAAACAAAGCCTTGGTATATAACTTCAGTAGGCTCAAGGAGTATTCTGCAGTCTTTTCCTTATAACCAGGAGAAATAGCTGGCCCAGGTATAAGTAGTACTTGACTTATGACCACAACCGAGCCAAAAATTTCAGTTGCTAAACAAGGCAGTTCGAGAAACTGTCACAAGTCACTTTTTTCCACTGTAACTTCAAATGGTCACTAAATGAATTGTTATAAGTCAAGGACTACCTGTGTGACCTCTAGTTGGTAATCAGTTGTTTTTTACGGTAACTATTTATCTTCTGAGTTCAATGTCAACAAATTGATGTGTTCCTAAATGTAGAAGCCGTGGAAATTAAAGTAGAACATTAAATAGACTATGTGTTGCAAAGCCATCCTGAATATTTCCAGGTTTTTTTCCTTGATGGTACTGCTACAGAGGCACCCCAGTTGCTTAAGAAAGAAATGTTCCTTAAATATGCAATTGTCCCAGAA